>NC_039364.1:269029582-269075202 GCF_003573695.1 Papaver somniferum | reverse complement strand
CCCCCCCCCCCTTAGTCTATGCTTTACTCTTTCATTAGATAAAACGTTTAGCACCAATGTCCTTTCCCTTAGTGATACCAATCAATATAAATCAATACCAGTATCACTTGTTTACTCCATATATTTCTCCCCTTTTTTGTCACAAAATGACAAAGATACGAGCAAATAAAGGACAAACCAAAAGGATCTTACAAATCTCACAAGACTTGCAATCTATAGAGTTAAGCACGAGGGTTCCACACACCATTTTTGATAACCAATATCAAAACCGCAACTACAAAGTAATTTTGTTTTGATATGTCACCAAGGATACAATTACCCAAAGCATTTTCCATAATAGTTTAGCAAACCAAAAATTGACTAAGCACCTTAGTTCCTTTGCTAAACCGATTGTACAAATACAATCGCTTATTCGATAAGACCAAAATAAAGATATCTCCATTTTTCTCATCAGGTTCTAATTATCCATATAACTTAGACCTTTCACTTTTAAAACAAGACAAGTACTAGGTTAGTTAACTAGCATTTATTGTTAAGGAATTCAATTTAGACTTGAATAACTGAAACCTCCACTTTTGTTAAAGCATAGCTCGGTCGACCTCGCATGCGTTGCTATCTCAAGCATGTTTGTCAATGTTAGTGATCAAAATTATGAGTCTTGATTTCTAGTCTACATAGATAAGTCTCGGACTAGGATATAAAAGTGTATTTGAGCTCAAGGACTTCATGGCGATTAATCATACAACGATAAAGATCTACACAAGGAACCGTGGAACTTCATCAACAAAAAGGTATGTGCAGACTTGAAATTATCTATCACTCAAAAGTCTATCTCTTCTATCTCCTACTTCTTATGAGACAAAAGTCGTATGCTATATAGACTGGATCATACACATTTGATATTTCGATCCGAGTATATATCTCGCCTATCTATATCTCAAAATCATGTGTTGGTGATCGATTTTATCTTCACCTAATGACGAAAGTCATATTGTTTCAATCACTTTGAAAATCGCTTTGACGAGAAAAAGTGTAACAACTACATAACGTCCTCTAAGAATGTTTCAATGGTTGGAATGAGAGTTTAGGTCAATATAACCAATTATGGAAATAAGCATTGTGTGGTAACACATATGTGCATAAGTCTTATTCCTTAATCCGAAGTTTACGAACTTTGTTGATTGAGATAAACCGGAGGAATTGGCTTTGCCAAGTCCGCGAACTTAGTTTGCGAACTCAGTCCGCGAACTGACGGAAGTTCTCTTCCCGAGAATTTCTGCTGGGATTTCCAAAAACTCGTTTGCGTGTTTAGTCCGCGAACTTGCAGAATTCTCCTTGCCGAGATTTTCTGCTGAGTTTGGAAAACTCTGTCGGTTGCCTTAAGTCCGCGAATTTGCTTGCGTACTTGAGTGGGTTATGATCTAAAGATGTGCTCTGAACATGAAACATAAATTACTAAGGAATGCTTTATGCAAACCGTGGCTATAAAGTTCATGAGCCAATTCAATCTAATCGAATCATCTTTGTTTAAATTGTATCTTGTGTAGTTACATAAGATCTCATAGCAATTGGAAAACTCTCTAACTAGTTCATTTGAGTCAATTGAACTAGTTATGGTGAAGAAGAACAAGGTTAATATGAAATGCTCATATGGTTAACCTTTTGGGTTACTATGTTGAACCAACATACACGTACACGTTTGGGCACGGTTTTCACAAACCAAATAAACGTATATCTCAAGTGTGTGTGACAAGCTAAGTTTTCGATCTAACGGTTGAGAAATATTAGCTTGAATATAAATCAGGTTTTCATCTAACGGTGAATATTGATTGCTTTGTAACTAAGGCAAAACCCTGATGTGAAGATTATATATAGGAGACATCTAGCATTGGGAAAAAATAATCCCCACACGTCTGTGTGATACTAGTGCGCTCTCTAGAGTCGATTCTCCTCTAACCTTTGGTTTTCTTCTCTAAAACCAGGTTAACGACTTAAAGACTTCATTGGGATTGTGAAGCCAGACCGATACTACTTTTATAGTAGTTGTGTGATATGATCTTGCATCTTCTATCGTACGAGTACAATCTATTGATTGGCTTGAGATCGTGAGAGTTCTCCGATAGGAAAGATAAAGAAGTCACAAACATCTTCGTCTCACTGTTTGTGATTCCTCGAAAAACCGCCTGTGTAGTCAGGAAAGATTGTAGAGAGGTGATTGATTAATCTAGGTTGTTCTTCGGGAATATAAGACCGGATTATCAATTGGTTCCTGTTCACCTTGATTTCATATCTTAAGACGGAACCAAAACCTAGGGTTTTTCTTGTGGCAGACAGATTTATCCTTTGATAGACTTTTCCGTGTGAGACAGATTTTTTTATTATCAAGTCTGCGATTTTGGGTTGCAACAACTCTTGGTTGTGGGTGAGATCAGCTAAGGGAATCAAGTGCGCAGTATCCTACTGGGATTAGAGGCGCAGGAGTACAACTGTACCTTGAATTAGTGGGAGACTGATTGGGGTTCAACTATAGTCCAGTCCGAAGTTAGCTTGGAGTAGGCTAGTGTCTGTAACGGCTTAATACAGTGTGTATTCAATCTGGACTAGGTCCCGGGGTTTTTCTGCATTTGCGGATTCCTCGTTGACAAAACTTATGGTGTCTGTGTTATTTCTTTTCCGCATTATATTTGTTATATAATTGAAATAATACAGGTTGTGTGTTCGTGATCATCAATTGGAAATCTGACCTTTGGTTGTTGATTGATATTGATTGATCCTTGGACATTGGTCTTTGGTACCGTCCAAGTATTCCTTGTGTTTGATTAGGACTCGTTGATTTCTATTAGCTTGAGTAATATCAAAAACAAGAGAGAGATATTAACTCCTTGAGATACCTTTATCTAGATTGAGTCGGACTGTCTAGTTGATTCTCTAGCAAAGTATTTCGGAGTTAGTCCATACAGATTGCTAAGCGAAATATTTGATGGTGTTGTTATACTCCCACTTTTTCAACTTTGATAAGTCTAACTAAGATCAGAATTAACTTAATTTCTCTTATACGGAATCGAATTGGATTAAACAATTCATCCCGAAAACCTTTTCTTTTGTTAAGCCATAAAAAATTCATACAAACCAAATAAATCAAGTTATAATTATTTTACCTCAACCGAAAGCAATTGAAACAACATAGACATTAAAGCACCACAATTTCACCGAAATTTTGTAAGCCTAAACGATTGATATCAAACAATAAAGCAAGATAACAATAGTTTTTCTTAACCGGAAACAATTGAATCACACACACATCCGTACACAATAATGGAATAAAACATCAATTGTACCGAAATTTTGTTAAGCAAAAGCAACAAATATACGCAATAAAATCAGGTTTTTCTTAAACAGGAACACGATTAACTAACAAAGTCTTTACCTCAAATTTTGAATCCTCATCTCCAATATGTTCATCTTCTTTCCAGGGAGAATCGATACCGAAATATCATTATGTTATCATCCTTATGCAAGACAAAAGAATAACAACAACC
Organism: Papaver somniferum; assembly: GCF_003573695.1. Classification (NCBI taxonomy): domain Eukaryota; kingdom Viridiplantae; phylum Streptophyta; class Magnoliopsida; order Ranunculales; family Papaveraceae; genus Papaver; species Papaver somniferum. The sequence continues at coordinate 269,071,663 of NC_039364.1, read as the reverse complement.
AACCTTTACCAGAGAAAGGTTGAAAACCGGTTTTAACTATTGCAAGCAAAAGTTGAAACCCCGAAACACATATGATTTTATGCTAAACCAAACGATTCAACATATTGTGAATTTTTCACATATTTTCAGTCAGAACCCCTCATGATCCTTTGATAAAGCCTACCAACATGGGTTAGAACTTAATCTTGTTAAACCAAAAAGTCACCCAAACCATAAGGTTCACAACATATGAGATCGAATATTAAGGTCATGAAAGCCGAAATAAAACATCACATAACATACATAGCAATAAGATAAAACATTCAAGCACATGCTATGTAATCATAAACTTTTCCAAAGGGCGAAACAGTTTGTCTATCTGGAAGGAATTTTATACCGCAAAAGTTTTGGTGGGAACCTGCTAAGGTGCTTGGATAAACAAGAAATCCCAACGATCCTGGAAGAAATGCGCGAAGGAGAACATCAAGAAAAGAAGAAATTATTTCTCCAGATCCATGAGAAATACTATTGGCCAACCGACCATGGAGGATGATGCAGCTTCCTACGTTCAGAAATGTCATCAGTGCCAGATCCGTGGTAACCTCATTCACACTCCTTGTCTCCCATTAAATTTAGTGAGCATTCCATGGCCTTTCTACAGCTGGGGACTGGATATCATCGGAAAAATTAATCCAGCGTTTTCGAAGCAGCATGAATACGTCATCACAACAACTGAGAATTTCACCCAATGGGTTGAAGTTATCTTTCTTCGAAGCACCACTGGAGTCACGATTGCAGCCTTCATCAAGGAATACATCATATGTAGATTCGGTATTCCTAAACATATCATCACAAATAATGGAACTCCTTTTTCCAACATACATGTGGAACAACTGCTCGAGGAATATGGTATCAAACAAAATTTCTCTAAACTGTACTATCCCCAAGACAAGCGGAGAGTACCAACAAGACTTTGATACGTATTCTAAGTCGAAAGGTTCATGATAATCCTCGAACGTGGCATGAAAAACTTCCTATGGCTTTATGGGCTATCGAACCGCACCTAGAAGCTCAATCGGGACCTCACCATACTCCCTAGTCTACAGTGTTGATGTCGTTCTCCCAGCTGATGTCAAGATTCCTTCAGCAAGGATTGCAACATCCAGTGGATTGCAATGAGACGAAGATGAAGTGTCTAATTCAAGAATTGTTGAACTGGACATGCTCGAGTCAAGGAGAGCTAAAGTGGAAAAATATGTGGAGGCTTATAAACGAAGGATCTCCAGAGCATACAACAAAATGGTAAGACCTCGAAAATTCCAAGTAGGAGATTTGGTTCTGAAACCAGCAAAGCATATTCAACAAGACATGTCTGCTCCCAATTTATCTCCAAAGTGGGAAGGGTTATATGTGATCATCAAAGCATTATCCAGTGGACATTACCAAATATTGGTTGTTAATGGAGGCGTGGAAGGAAATATAATTAACGACAAATGGTTCAAAGCATATTACGCATGATTAACATAAAACAATTACTTTTTCATCATTCAAGCATATCTTAAAATGTAATCCATTTTCCTCGAAAGAGCGTACTAAATGCTCGTTTGTTCATTAAACACATTTCATTAATTGAACAAAATTCCTTCACACCATGATCAACTATTCTACCTTACTGAAAATAAAAGCCTAAACATACTCGAACAACAACTTCAAACGCCCATCTAGAGAACACCATCCAACAACATATAATTCCTGCAAGCTTTCAGTTCTCACCCTCAGATCTTTAATTTCCTTATCAGCCCTCATTGATTCCAGAGCTAGTGCTCTTTCTTCCTCCATGATAGCGGTTGAAGAGGAAATCATGGCAACAATGAAGGCCCTTTCGATCTTGATTATCTCGAGACGACGACGAAGCCATCCTATGTTGAATCTCAGAGCCTCACAGTTTGAAATCATAGCATCCCATCGATGAAGTTCTCTGTTTTTCACGTCTCTCAGAATTTTCTTGTTCATCTCATCAATGACTGGAAACATTCTAGCGACCGCGATCAGAAGGGTTGATGGAAAATCCCTCCAAACTTCTGTAGTTGAAATATTCCCGTACTTTATCCAGATCCTGGTGTAAAGAGACGCGAGACACTTGGGTACGATGAAACCACCGACAAGTTGATTATACGAGCAAGAATTCTCCATAGGGATATCAAATGGAAGTCTAGCTGTCGGGTACTCACGAACGGGAACCCCAAGATCAACATCTACAAGGTTGATTGAGTTATCTTCAGCATGATCATCATCATTGGCGACAGCTACTGCCGACTCTCTTTTCTTCTTCCCAGCTTTAACCACTGAACATCAACCTACAAAGCATTCAAGTTCAACAGGGATGTGGATAAGCATATTTTTTTAAAAAAAAATCTTTACCGAAACTCACGGATGTTCCAGCATGAGCAGTTTTGAAACGAGCAGGGATCTTAATAGTTCGTTTATGTCTCGAGTTATGTGCAGAAGAAGATGAAAGTCGGTCACCCTGATCCTTTTGCAATAAACATTTTATTTCCAATAAGCCATTATTGATTACATAAAAGAAAATAGAGGAAGAGTACTTCATACCAGAATGGGTGCTCTAGTTCTCCGCTTTGACGGAGTTATGCTACGAGGAGATGATCTACTGTCAGACATACTGATGTGAGGTATGATTTTGCTTGAAATTTTATTTTGCACGACTACATTCAAGAATGAAAGAAGATATATTGGAGTAAGTAAAAACCCTAATCCAGAGGGTAAATACACAAGAAATGGTGGATACTTATCCTTTACAGATAGTCAAATCATTTGTGATTTTTATTCAAGCCCTAAAATTCAAATGGGATTGACATCGGTGATAGAAAAGAAAAGCGATGATACCGGGGACTGACAGTCCATAATCCTAACTGGACGCGGTATATTCAACAATATCTGGATTTGGTATTGATCGTGCATATCACACGTTTTTCTAACTCACTCGTGCAATCACACTTCAGAGAATTGTGATCGACTTTTGCTCGCATGGATGTTAATCCACCTCATTCGATTGAAGGCGCAAAAGAATTAAAAAGAATATATAATAAAGGATTGTCATTCAAAAAATCATACGGTAATATCTATGCGTCAAGTTTTCCCAAATGACCAAGCGACATCTACGAGAAATAAAATGTTCGACTATTCAGGAAGAAGATTGCAAATAAGACTAATCGTCGGATTCATCATCGTCTTCACGATCATCATCCTCCATCGAATCTTCTTCAAGTTCTTCCTCAGAGTCATTATCAGAATTTTTACTGTGGACTTCTTCCAATCGGTCTTCGGAATCATCATATTGCGTCCAAATAGTCATCTTCTTCACATTCAGCTTTGAAGTCATCCTTGGCCAACTGCTCAGCCCTCATACCCATAAGATATGGCTTAACTCTACGCTTAGTACGCTTCCAAACAGATTCAACTTCCTCAACGTCTGAATCATAAGATATACCATCAGAACAAGGTTGAACCTCATCTTCAGCCGCTAGTCTAGCTTGCTGAAGTTGTTGTCTTTTCCGCTGATAAGCTGCGAGTTTTTCATCTTCGGATTTTTCTCTTCTGCCATAACTCATCATGTCTTTGTTTCTCTTCCGCGTCCATATAAGTCAATAAGTCATTGATTCCCTCACGAATGGCTTTCAGACGATCAAGAGACATACCACGTATCAGATTTCTAGCATTTCTGAAAGGTTGATCTACCTCCGCACGAACATCTTCCAAATTTTTCTTCGGTTTGGTGTTTCTGGAGCATTTCGCAGAAGAGTCAGAGACATAGCCATCGCCAGGAACTGCCATTAGCTGTTACCAAAAGCGAAGTCAGAATAAGTTGGAAACAATACGCGTTAAAATGGTAACATCTCAATCCCTACCTGCTTACAATCTCACTAGATGTAGTGATTATAAAGCAAAATTTTGAAAATTTGCTCGTTCCTTCATACCTGCAAAGACGAGCACAATTCATTATTCCAAATCATAAGTTAATTTTTCATAAAATTGTGAACAAGTCACATAATTTTAACAGTGAGCAATTTACATAATCTCACCGTGTGAACATTCACTGATTTTCTACTGTGTGAGCATACACTTTTAAAATCGCAAAATCCATGAAAATATTATTTTATCACAAATAATTGTTTGTTTTCAACAATTGCTTAGAATGAAAATTTGATTTTACACAAGATTTTAATTACCGTGAATAATTCACGTATTTTAAAAAGAAAATTACGTGAGTGAATGGCTCCCGTAAATTAAAAAAAAAAAACTTTTCTTTCGCTCGAACAAGCATTCATCTACGAAACGAAGGTTTTTTCTATTTTTGTAAAAGTTCGCATACTCAAAATAAATTTTTTCTAAAAGTATGCATACTTAAAATAAAGGTCTTATTGGCAAAATTTTATTCACTGCAATTAGATCATGTCTATTCAAAATGTATATATATATATATCTTTCTCTCATGCTAGGGATTATTGTTCGTTTCTTAAACTATCGGACGGACATGCATCCTTTTCCTAAAACTAATTTTCATAAAACTTATGTATACATGTAAACATGAGATTTTTTTTTTTGTGAACAATTTATGAATTTCAAACAACAAAAAAAATCTTTATCTTGTCGGTGTCGTCGGTCGGAATTTGGCCGGCAGTGATAATCCTACAAAAAAATTTTTTCCTTCTCCTGCTCTTCTCGGACGTGAAGAGACAAAGGGGGAGGGGGTCGGTCAGTTCAAGGAAAAAAAAGGTTTCTTCCCTTTTATAAAAATTTTATTTCCAAAAACTTAATCAAACAAGGATTTCCTATTGGGACCGGGCCCGTAAGTGCTAAACCGACGAAAATTGGGTGTCTGATCGTTCAAATCAGCAGTGTTTCATCTTTCTGTGCTCACGGGATGATACTCTATCATATCACCAGAGTCTTTATCCAGGAATTTGCTTGTACATGATATCATTGGAGCAAATCGGGGATTCTGGAAATGCCTCTTACGACTAAGTTCAACTGCTTATATCGTCTACCGGAAAATCACCATATAGTGCTTACTGCGGAACGTGACCGTCCCTCACTAAGCAGTGGACTTAATGTTGATGGTGGATTTTCGACAAATGTGTTGATGGTGGTTTTTTAGTTTAGGGAGAAAACTGCCTAGCTGACCCGGTGTCAGAAATAGTAGACCTTGATATGTCTATATTCCGCAAGGAGTCTGAAGAATATATTAAAATAGGATGAGTGCCTATGACGCTCTTCGTATTGTATTGAAACTCAAGCTCCTACATGAATGACTCACTAGTATAGAGACTAATGAGTAATTAATCTCTCGCCTGCATTATCCACTAATGTATGGCTTGTTGAGTATTTTTTCTATGCTATGTTCTCCAGCTGAACTCTTAATGTTAACATGACATGGCGATTAATGTTCGCTTACAGCTGAGTAGCATGAATCTCCCGAAGTTTCGGGATTAAGATCTGCATGAAAATACTTATGCGGAAGCACGCTGCGTTGCTCTCTGAGAATAAAATTAGTGATATTGTGCCGACGCACAGAAATCATCAAATTTGATTAATTTTGTGACAACTCGCAAAATTCAAATTTTTAACCTAATTTTACCAATTTACAAAAAAATAGGTTTTTGCGGCATGCGCAATATCTCGAACCCTATTGGTCGAAACTAATCCTAGGTACACTAGGAAATTGATCCAACATGGAACTGATAGGAGAAAATCCTACCAAAAACTGGAAATAAGAAATAAGAGGGAACTATGACGGACTAGGGCCGTGGCGGAAAGAGATCGGCCGCTCCCCTTGGACGGCCAACTTTCCCCCAACTCGAACTCCCCTTGTCGCCGCTCCTTCTCTTATTTTGTTGGCCGCTGGCTCTTCTTTCCTACTGACCAATTAGATCACTCCAAAACCTCCACACGCACTTTTAAATAAAGTTGGAAGTTGGTTGGTCGATGCACCTAATTCCTTAAGGAATCTAATATAGGCTGTGGATGTCAGTTTTAAAACGATCACGGACATATGTTTTGTCCGGTCGGTTTATCAAGTCTAACCACCTCCTAATATGTTCGGACAAGCACTATCATGCACACCGGCGGGTCCACTAATGCTTAGGCCAATCCGAATCCTTACAACTCGCAAGCGGAGCCACTAAACGATTACCCAAAGTGGGTTGGCCGCGTGAGTTACAAAAACCTAATTTATGTTGGCAGCAGTATATTGCTGCTGCAAAACGATCTTAGCCACCCAACTTCTCCAGCCGGATTGACCGACCTAGATTCAATCTTAATCAACGGTCAAGGTGCAGATACACTCACCAGTGACCCGGCTATTGTACTGGCCGATCGGAAAGCTCCCAACACACGACTAACTCCAAAAACCGTTAGGCCAAAGTAGGCTAGCCACAAGGCTATTAAAGCATAAATTGAATTAACGACAGTATGTAACTGCCGCAAATCATCTTGGCCGTCCAACTTCGCTAGCCGAATCAACCGGCCTAGATTTAATTTTTGGGGACCAATGAGATGTCGCCGTGATCACCGGCCACCCCTCTTTCATAAGGAACAATCGTCCAAGTCGCGGCCTGCCTATATGGCTCCTAAGAAATCGCCCAAAAGCGGCTAGTCGCGCTGCCAATAGGAATTTTAATAAATTCAGCAACAACCGCTAAATGCCGCAAATCATCTCGGCCGTCCAACTTCGCTAGCCGAATTGACCGACCTAGATCAAATCTTAGGCGACCAATAAAATTATGTCGTAGTTGCCAATCATCACTCTCCTATAAGGACTGATCGGCCTACCTTTGGCGCGCATGAACCACTCCTAGTAGCTTCTCGAAAATGGTCGGTCATGCTCCTTTTAAGACATTAGGCTTCGCGACTAAATTAAACAAGCCTTAAACAACGATGCTTTACGAGCATCGATTATTTTAAGTTGCTTGCTTAAAAGCGATATTTGCAATCGATATTTTATAAATAACGATTTCACAAATAATTTAACCATAGAGCACTGCATGTTATTTCTTATGGCAAGTTCCACAATTTGACTTGTAGCATATGACCACCCGCCGCCTAGCTTGCGCGTGATTGGTCAAAATGGTTAGGTCTTACACACAAGACCAACTCAACAATTTGTTACACATACATTTTCCTACAAAATGCTCGAGACATCAAACATGTCACAAACTGGGGGATGCTCACCGGGGTATTGGTCTGGCGGTTTACATCGTGCGGCGTGCAACACGCCCATTAGGAGAAAGTGTCAGGAAAGGACAGACGGTTCATAGCAGAGTAGTGGGTGTAAGGCTAACCAGTCTTCCCTCATGATGGAAACGTGATGGTCACCAATTTTTACACAACCCCACTTCTCCATTACCTAACTATCTCTACTTCCTACGAGATCAGGGTGCGCTCAATCATGACTTGTGTAAACATGTTTTCAACCTGTTTCGACAAAAAACAAGTGTTCTCAACACAAGTATCCAGAAAAACACCAAGAACTGATAGCTTACGTCCTGCAAGCCAACTCCATGTTCTGATACAAGTCGTAAAACAATCACACATTCATAATTCAACATTCTGATCTCAAACACCTTCTTCACTTCCCTTCATAAGATAAACCCTTCTTCTTCACTTTGTGACCGGAGCAAGGATGGAACGACCATTTCTTGGTTTAGGCAAGAATTGTACAGATTGATCTCTCGAATCTAAAGTACTCAGGTGCAGTGCATTTGTTTAGGGTTTAAATTCGTTTCTCGGCGGCATTCCCAAATTTACCATTTCCAGCAGAATCAGTTTTTACCCCAAAATAAAAGACTAAAATCGTAAAATCATGATACTGCATGTTTCTGACACGGCTTCAGAAATATATGTGAAACTCATATTTTATGATCTATGAGCTATTTCACGATCTCTGACTGAGCAAATATCCTCTCAGATTTATGATGGATATGTTTCTCGAAAAGCCTCTTAGCTGAGCTTTCGATGCTTCACACATTTCATCATCACCTCTACATAGAATCGAAATGATTAGACGGCTCCTAGACATATTGCATGCTAGCATAGAGTGCTCAAGTCTTCAGGATGTCACACTATTTGTTATTCCCTGACTATGTAGAGAGAACGTGTATAGAATCTCTTAACGATTGGACGGCTCCTAGACATATTGCATGCTAGTATAGAGCGCTAACGTCTTCAGGACGTCACACTATTTGTTATTCCCTGACTATTGATAGGAGCTTAAAAACACCTCTCTAAATATCGATTGGTTATGCTTTCTTAGCTAGTTTTCTTGCAAAATTGTATTATTAGTTTTCTTTTATATTTTATGAGAATTTTGGAGCTTATTCCCGAAAAGAACAAGAAATCGTCGAATATGCTAAAAGAGTGGCGGAATTGTCATTGCTTGGAAACCACCACGGTCAGTCGAAGCAAATAACTGAAATCCACAAACAATTACTGGAGACAGCCAAGGAAGGCAGTCATTTGATTCTAATTGGGTTTATTATAGGCAACCGCTCAAATTGCTCAGGGGCAACTCCTCCTTTATAAACTTGGTCATGCAGTATCACCACATTTCAGTTTCTCCTAATTGAATCAAGAAGGCACTGCATTGCTGCCAAGCTTGTTTACGCCGGCGAAGCCATTTTCTCAATGTCTCGTGACACTGGGTTTGTGTGGCCAATCGAGATGGGTTAAGAAGGCAAGAAGAACACCGAGCTTGAGTGTAAGATGGTTGGACAGAGTTAACACCGGAATCAGAAGTGAACAGAAGACACTGCTGCCAAGCTATTATGATTGATTGAGGGATTAAAACCATCTGTGCTGCCATTGATAATCATTGTGAACGTGAGGAGATTAGGACAAGGAAAGCTGGGTTCTATTTGGACTCGAATTGGCAGGAGAAAATGTGGGTATTTGCTGCTATGGTTCAAACCAACAAGTTAGGAAAGAAGAGATGATATTACTAGCGTTTGATGAATGTTTATACTCCTGGGTCGTATATGGAATTGAACTGTGCAGGGAGGTATAGAATGGCTTGGAGATCAACCTCGTTGTTGTATTTCCATCATTAGCAAAACGCAGGCAAGGCGTTTGTGTAAATGCCTGAACGACTAGCAGCTTATCTCCACCAGTTGTCGTGAGTTTAGCCTGAGAAGAATACGGACCAGGGGAAGATGTGAGATTTGGTTTGGGTTGGTTTTGAGTTTGGTTTCACAGGGAAGGTGATCGGTGATGCTGGTAACGTGAATGGTTGACGAGATGGATTTGTGTTGAGAAGACCCAGGGAGAAGCTCGATGGAGCTACGGACCGAGCATGCATTGGCGACAGAATGGAGTCTTGGTCCTTGCTGTCGTTAATGACGACTGTATGTTGGAGGTTAAGCTCGAGAGAGTAATCACAGAGAGGAACAGAGAGAGCTCGGGTAAGGCAGCAATGGTGATCAATGGAAGTGGCTGCTGATATTAGAAGCTTCAGCGATGGAGAAAAAGAGCTCGAGCTAATGAAGTCGAGAAAGGCAGTGATGGTCGGGCTTTGCTGTGACTGAGAAGAACACGAGCAGGCACAAATGGAAGGAGCTCGACAGAAAGATGTAATCCCACTCGGTGTTTGATAGTGAATAATGGTTGAGCTGGGTTAAGTTTTTAGAGATCGAGAAGAACAAGGAAGAAAAGATGGACTTGCCTGTGGTGATGCTGTTGGCAGCGATGATAAGAATGGTGCTGATAATTATTGTGATGCAGGAAGGTTAAAGCCCGAGTGCAGGAATGGATTAATGGGACTGTTAGAGACAATGGAGAGACTCGAGTTATTTGTTGCTGAGAAGAGATTGAGCAAACGATGCTAAGTGATGGTTAGCCGATGGCAGTTTCCAGTGCTGATGGAGTTCGAGCTGGTGATGGCCATAGTACTCATGCATCCGAGGGAAGACTGAAGGGTATACTGTCAGTTCTATGGAACTGACAGTTGAACGAATTTAGGTGGGCTGGACCTTCATCACCTACGTGGACCTGTAAGCTAATTGCAACCACTTCTCACGAGCCAGACTTGGCCGTGACTTAATTTGGCCAGAGTTTGCAACTCTTTGGCACGGGGTGTGACGTACGGGACACAATTTTAAGGAGGTGCGTTTTCCTATTTTTGCTAGGTTTTCTAGTTTCTTAAAGAAGAGGTTACAAAACTCTATATACAAGGAAGCTTGGATACAATTTTAGATATCTTCTTTTCACCGTTTTTCTTCCCCTTAGGGGGGAGAACTATCTCTTTTCTATATTCTTTTTATTGTTAAGGATGAATTCAAAGTTCTAATTGTGAAGCTCAATTATTTACAAGTTTATTTCGAGTTTTAAAGTTAATCATTGTGGATTGTGTTTACTATATCGAAGGTTTATGATTGATTCTTAGATTGGTTTGGGTTCGCAACTAGGTTAGTTTATTAATCATTCTAATGCTAGTAGAGAGTTGAGTCGATCCGTAATTGTCGCTTATCTCCTACACAAGTAGAAATTGCGAGACCTTGCGGAGGAATTCTATGGAGCAATTGCGAGTAAAGACAACACCAGTAAGTGGACCGAGCGTACTGAGTTTAACTGCTGGGATCAAACCTAAATTCATAAATCTTAATGCGTTCGGGGAATTACATCTTGTAAGCGAACCTCAAGGTGGTTATTTTGAATAAAATCCGGTAGTCGATCGCTTCCGTATCCGGTGATACAAGGAGTTTTGGGGATAGCTAAGCGTACCTACTTTCCTACGGTTGGTGACAATTGATTCTAACAAGAGATAAACGGGTACAATGCTGAGTTAACGGTTAGTAACAACGAAGGATTTCTTCATTATCTTTTCTTATTATCCTTTTTATCCTTCTTTTATATTCTCGTTGATTTAGATAACATATCAATTGCATTACTCTTCGTGGGAACGATCCTTACTACCGCTTTATTACTTGTTAATTAGTGGGAAACATCTTATTATTTTGTTGAGTAAACGACGCTCATCAATTATACACCACCAAATATTCAGAACGAGTATGATGCTTCCATTATCTCATATCTCGATTCTCGAATAAACTCGCTCCTAGACATACCACATATTAGAGCAATTGATAGATTAATTCTAGCGTGTCATTCATCTATTGAATTCCTAGAAAATAATCTATTTATCTCATTACTCTGTTCCATGGATGATTCTCAGCTAAATTCCATGTATTAGTAATAGATACTCAATTTATTTCATTACTCTCTTTCGTGGCTGATTCTTAGCTGAATTCCATGAATTTAGTAGTAAATATTCACTGATCGGGCATCTGTGCCACCACCGAGTAAGCCCCGAGAAAATGTTGTAAGTGTCCTTAGCAATAATTCACAAACGAACACCTGAGTGCATGAACGACCACTCAAAAATATGGACGAACAATGAAACACATGCAAAATAGGGAAGAAAAATAATAATAATAAAATAACATGCTGGTCATCCCCGTACCCCAAAGTTTCATGCCTTCCGGGAGGTCCCAGGTTCGATCCCCCAATGGCGAAATATTAGAAATTAACATAGAAGGTAGAGTTAGTTTTCCCGACTAGGCTTCTCACGTAAATATTAAATTATTATTTTATAATTTTTTTGGCCGCACAAGCAAAGTTTTACTTGCTTATTCGAGCAAAATCGAGAGTTTCAGTCAAAGATCAAACTCTTCTGAAAACCAAAAATATTGCTCGAACGCGCACCAAAAAATACCAAAATCTCAGAATTGAGACACGGGCACTATGGTGACACGGTCATGCCACCTTGACCGACCAAGGTCGGCCCTTAGGCTTGCAAGGAGCTGGTCCCATATACTTTAACAACTTCGACCTAATTACTCTTTATTGGGTTCAAACTCTTTCCAACCGACTTGGAACTTGTTCAATCGACCATCAACTGGTCCCGCGACCACTAAGGGGCGGTTTCATACCCCTTGGTCGGCCCCTCATCTCTCCATAATTAGGTTCTATTACCTAATGCTCATACGAGAACTATTTCAATAAATGATTAAACCAACATTTAATCATCTTTTCACCAACTGGTCTACAAATGACTTTAGTGCATGCTCACTCGAGCATCTGGAAGTTTCATGGTCGACCATCCTTCCATGTAGCCGGTCCCTCTCTCACTCAGTGATTGATTTTCAGAAAACCATCAATTGATCAACAATCGATCGAAATTAGGGTTTTGAACTGAATGCTCTGCAAATCATAATTCTGAGCAAGTTCAAGTACTAATAAATTTATGTTGATCCAACAATCAACATATTGATTAATTATATAATATTCGGTCCAGCTTCCAATATTTTAATTAATAATTTATTTTGTCATGCTACCAATAATTGTTTAAACGAGCAATATTTGCTCAGACTATCAATATTGACTCAACTATCAATATTTGCTCATGCAAGCAATATTCACTCAGACGAGAAATATTTGCTCAAGCTATCAATATTCATCATGTTGATTCAATTATCAACATATGTCTCAGATGAAATATTCAATTCATGTATCATAGAGCATTCGTCAATCATGCTCGATTCAACAAAACTTAGACTCATCGTCTACTCAAGTCAATTACTGACTAATTAAATACATGTCTGCCTTGCAGACTTCACGTTCATGAGACATTAATCACATCACATGGGGGATATTAATTAGGGTTTTGGCGTGGCGGCCTGCGGCACGTGCGTTCATTCACGATGATAAATGTGAGTAAGTCGTGCAAGCAATTGAGGGAGTTAGAAAATTAGTGGGTGGACGATCAACCAAGTCTCCGCACGACCTGGAACTGGTTTAAACGCGATTTCCCACTTTCCCACTCTTTCACTCGAGCAACCGTCACACTTAGTGGAGATCAATGTGTCTACATTCTGGCAATATAAATAAGTCTCTGAATTCACAATTAAAGGACAACTGAACAATCTCAGATATACGCGAATTACCGCAAGAATTCTCATATGAACAACCACTCTCAATTGAGAAGAATTCAAACTTATTCGAACCTAGCAGTTAATTTGCAGAAACCTACAACACATTCACAATCCTTAATCACCATTGATCTCACACACTTCTCAGCTTCCCTCCTACAGATCGACCCTGTTAGAGCACTGCTCGGTCGAACTCGCATGCGTTGGTATCTCAATCATGTTTGTCAATGTTCGTGATCAAAACTATAAGTCTTGATTTCTAGCCTATTTATAGATGTCTCGAACGAGGACATAGTTTGTGTAGTTGAGCTTAGACTTCACGACATTTATTACTTGAAGACGAAGAACTACTAAGGAGAGCTTGTGGAACTTCATCAACAAAAGGTATATGACTATTTAAACTTATCTATCACTTGGAAAGTCTATTTCTACTCTATCTCCTATATTAAGACATAAGTCGTGTTACGATATAGTTTTCTCTATACACATTTGAGATTTCGAGCTAAGTATATCTCGCTTACATATTTCTCGAAATATGTGTTGGTAAGTTTTCGCTTCGACCAAGTTCATCTTATATCATTAGAAAATTGTCGAGTAACATCTTACATGGTTTGTGTGATACAATCATTTGGTGTAAGACGTGGAATGTTTCGATAATGATTATTTTAATATCTTCAAAATTGCTTTGATGCTAATAGTGTGTGAAAACGGCTATTGTCATTATAGAAGAATTTTTTCAATGATTGAAATAAAGAGTTTAGAATAATGTAACCATCTTTGGATATAAGCATAGTGTGTTCGCACATTAGTGTATAAGTCCAAAACCGGGAGCTTAAAGTATATACTTGTGTGCATACAAAAAAGGTTGTAGGAGACTGGGTAAGTATGCGTACCCGTACACATACTGGCGGAAGTTCACGTCCGTGAATTTCTGCTGAGTTTGAAAAACAAAATCAAACTCATCCGGTTACCTAAAGTACGCGTACCCGTACACATACTTGCTGAAAGTTCACGTCCGTGAATTTCTGCTAAGTTTGAAAACTAAAACAAGCTCAAATCCGGTTACTTAAGTACACATACCCGTACGTATACTTAAGTAGGTTACTTTCTAAAATCGGTTGTACATGAACCTAAAGCATTTATCAATAAGGAATGCAATCTTTGCAAACCGTGGCTATAATTTTCATGTATTGATTTGAGTGAATCAAACCGATTTTGTTTCAATTGTGTTCTTGTATAAATCCATGAGAATATAGCAATTGAAAAACTCTTTAACTAGTTTCATTTGAGTCATTTGAACTAGTTATGGTTAAGATGAATAAGGTAGATATGAAAGTAATCATACGGCTAACCTCGGTTAACTATTTGTGAACATGGTGTACACGTTTGGGTACGGTTACATAAACCTAAATGAGGGTGCATTTCATTTGTGTGTAACAAGCTAAGTTCGATCTAGTGGTTCAAAGATATTAGCTTGGTTGAATCAGGTTTTTCATCTAACGGTGAATATTGAATGCTTTGTTACCAAGGTAACTTGGATTGCAAACCCTGATTTGAAAACTATATAAAGGAGAACTCTAGAAACTTGGAAACCTAATCCCCACACCTCCTGTGTGTTACTAGTTGAATAAATAGATTTGAATCTCCTTTAACCTTAGGTTTCTTCTCGAGAGCCTGTAGGTTAACGACTTGAGAACTTCATTGGGACTGTGAAGCCAGACCCAACTATTCTTTTTGTAATTGCGTGATCTGATCTTGTTGTTTCTATCGTGATTGAGTACAATTGTAAAATTGGCTTGAGATTTATATCTCCGATAGGCAAGATAGAAAAGTAGTCACAAACACCTTCGTCTCATATTTTGTGATAATAACCTGTTTCGCTAGTCGATTAATTTTATTGTGAGGTGATTGATAATACTAGGATGTTCTTCGGGAATATAAGTCCGGTTTATCAATTGGTTCATGTTCACCTTGATTTATCAAAAGACAAAACAAAAACTCTTGGGTATTTCTGTGAGAGACAGATTTATTCAATCCTATAGACTTTTCTGTGTGAGACAGATTTTTTTATCAAGTCTTCGACTTTGGGTCGTAGCAACTCTTAGTTGTGGGTGAGATCATCTAAGGGAATCAAGTGCGTAGTATCCTGCTGGGATCAGAGACGTAAGAAGCGTAACCGTACCTTGAATCAGTGTGATATTGATTAGGGTTCAACTACAGTCCAGTCCGAAGTTAATTGGTAGTAGGCTAGTGTCTGTAGCGGATTAATACAGTGTGGTGTTCAATCTGGACTAGGTCCCGGGGTTTTTCTGCATATGCGGTTTCCTCGTTAACAAAATTCTGGTGTCTGTGTTATTTCTTTTCCGCGTTATATTTTGTTATATAATTGAAATATCACAGGTTGTGCGTTAAGATAAATCAATTCTAATATCCAACCTTTGGTTGTTGATTTACATTGATTGACACTTGAACATTGGTCTTTGGTACCGTTCAAGTAATTCTTCTTATATTCAATCGGGCTCGCAGATTTCTATTTGCTGATTGCGGATTGAATTAAAAGTTAGAGATATTAAACTCTTTGATATACTTTATTCTAGATTGAGTCCGACTGTCTAGTTGATTCTCTAGAAAGTGTATTGGAGTAAGTCCTCTCAAATTTCCAAATGAATTGTTGGGTGTGGTTGTTAGACCTCCGCATTTTCAATTGGTATCAGAGCAGGCAAACACTATAAACCTGATGAGTTTGTGTTTGACCGATCCCTAAAAGTCTATCCCTATGGGAAACTTTGTTGGGAGACTTGCTCTTGGAATCTGTAACGCACACTAGAGTCCCTTAAAGATTGTTCAAATATTATTATCCTTTTCTAGACCTACGGTCTCTCATG
Organism: Papaver somniferum; assembly: GCF_003573695.1. NCBI lineage: Eukaryota > Viridiplantae > Streptophyta > Magnoliopsida > Ranunculales > Papaveraceae > Papaver > Papaver somniferum. Next base: position 269,055,801 of record NC_039364.1, on the reverse strand, counting down.
ATAATCTTGTACCATCTAGAATGATGGAAAATCTAGATTTTTTGAAACAGTCTAAAGGAAAATTAAAAAAACCTCTAAGAAGAATTGTCAGAGGAAACATGATCAACGCGCAAAGGTATGGACTCTCACAAGAGTTACTCTTAATTTATTTGAGGAATACTATCATAATGGATCAATTGACAAGGATCTGTTTAGAGCGTTTGAAAATGTTTTAAAATTCTTAGAAAAGCTTCATTACATAGAGGAATTGAATCGTTCTGATAAAAGTTTTGTACCTTTCAAATCATGTTCTCATGATGTACAAAATTTACTAACTACCAACTCTTGTGAAGTTGATAAGAAAATTTCTCGCGAGCCTATTCATCAGAAAAAATCATTCCTTTGGAATAAGAAAAAGATCTTAAAAAATCCTGAGTATTCTCATTATACTTCTGGTACAGGTCACAAATATCAATCGGAAAAGATGCATGAGGAGTTCTCTGCATATTCCGCCACCTGGTAACAGGATTGGCTCCATCCTATTTGTATATAACTTGGAATAGGGCAAGTAACGAGTTGATTATGTTTGTGTACTCTTTTTATATTTTAAAAGCTTTTCAAAAAGGTGTTGTAAGTGCCTCCTTGTTGCTTTTTCTGTACTGGAAATTTCTCCCAGTATTCGAACATTAGAAAAAGAGGAAATCCCACTTTTTCTTTTTGTGGGTCGCGATACGTGTACGGGTCCAAGCCCATTTTTGAAGACTATAAGAAGTAGGGTACGCATACCTCTCTTCCTTCTCAAACTGTCCGCGTACGTGAGCCGCCTCTAGGGTTCACGCTTTTCCTCCATTAAAACATCTTTGGAGAACCAAGAGTGAGAAGTCTTTAAAAGGGATTCCAAGTAAGTTTTTTTCCTTCTCACTTCATTATATCCTTTCTAGAATTATGAAGAATTTCAAGGATACAAAAGGTTTTTCAAATAATTTTGGTTTTTCATCCTCTTCTATGAATCTTCCCATTGATCAAAATTCTCTTAGGATTAGATTTGTTAATGATTCTTGTGGCAAGGTTTTTGAAAGGATTTCTTATACTAAGTTTATTCTAGAAAATAAATTAGATGTTGGGAGTGGTTATAAGGAGGATTTAATTTGTTTTGAAAAATTTAAGCTTGGAAACATCTTTGATGGTCTTGGCGAAGGATTTGATACTCTTACTAGAATCTTCTATGCCAACATTTATGATGTTGATCTTGAACACATGGAATTCAAGACCATGATCAATAGAGAAAGGATTCATGTTAATAGAGAATTAATTTCAAAGATTACCAAAATTCGTTTCGGTAATTTTCGCCTTCCTAGGCCAAGTGATGAAAGACCATCATATGAAACCATCTCAAAAGGTATTTGTGGTAAAAGTGTTGTGTGGAATGAAGGAAAATTTCCTACTAATCATCTAGATTTTTCTTTGATGTCCTTTGGAAAACTTGGTATAGCTAATCTTTTTCCCTCTACGGTTGAGAATTCTCGTTGGATTCGTGAGTTCGCGGAATTGGTCTATTTCCTTGTAATGGAAACCAACGGTCTTGACATTTGTGGATTTATTATTTATCAAATGTTAGCTATGACATCTTCCAACAAGAAGTTAGGATACCCTTGCTTGATTGAGCGAATTTGTCGCAACTTCTCCATTGAGCCTATTGGAAACTCCATTGGAACTCCCAAGCTTGTTCGGCCGTGTACCTTCAATCTGATGAAGGAGAATGCTTGCAAGAGACAAAAGTGTGACACAATTTGATGGCTTGAGTGATCCTTATTTGTAGCTTCTTCGCCAAATTTACAAGGATGTTTGTAAATTGAATACCAAAGTAAGTAGTGTACAAGAACAATTACTTGTGATTGCTACCAAGTTTCCCGATATTAAGGAAGACATGGACAAAGTTCGTTCCACCTTCATGGTCTCCAATGATGAAGATGATGAGTAATTTCTCTTGCTTCTTAATGTTGGTTTTAATTTGTTTTGGTCATTATTCTAATAAATCTTCTTTTTATGTTTTTAGAAGAAAAACTAGGGTTTGGAATAGCCATTATTGTGAGTACACATAGCTATGTCCAACGATTTTCATCTTTAATGTTTTTAGATTTATTCATTTAAATTCTAAGTTTTTGGAAGATGATTTTTGCAATTTTAATCTTTATATTGCAAAGTGTTATGAGATATGTTGTTTGCGTCCGTGAACCTGTGACTGTCCCATATTTGTTCAAAAGTTATCTCTATTATATCGGTATGAAAGTATTGATAGAAGATAGAATGAACTTTTGACATTACAAAAGTTAAATCCTTTTATGTGATTATTTGATGGAAGAAAGGATAAAACTTTTGTTTACAAGGATTAAGTCTACTACATGTCATTGTGCAAATAGTGATGAAAAATATAATGAATCCTTGTCTATTCCGCATTATTGGTCAATCTCCGATCCACATTTTTGTGCATATACTGTGTTGCTCCATAAGTTTTCATATGTTTGAGCATGACCAATTGAATTGATCATTCTCTTGTGATCAGTTTAGTTGTTGCTCCGTAAGTTCTCTTATGACGAGCATGACCAATTGAATTGATCGCTTTCTTGTGGTTAATTTAGTTGTGTGATTCTGATTGAATTAATCATGGGTTTTCTTGTGGCTTGATGTTATCTCAATAATGTTGTAGTAATAAGGTTCGTTGGGGCTTGTGAAAGCAATGGATTTTTGTACTTATAAAACTTAAAAATAAAGAAAACTTATTACAAAATTGACTTCAAGATATGAGAAAATAACCAAAACACTGATTCCACTATTACACATGAATTAATGATGGTAAATAATCCAAAACTCTAATTATCTTTGAAGTCCTTTATATCTTAACTCACTAATAATCAAACAAATTCTCAAACATCAATTGTATCCCTTAAGCATATATTATCTAAACAAAGCATAACCTATCTAATTGAATCACAACTGATTAGGAAAATTACGCAAACAATTTAAAACTCTGCAAAAGCAGTGATTGAGTGAATTATAATTAAATATTAGAGAAAATAAAATAGTTACCAATTATTCATGCGTAAATAGCTTCCTCATTGCCTTGGTTGTGGGAGAATTAGTCGCTCATCATGTTGGAAACACGCTCAAAAATTATTATTATTGCTCAAAGGGTGTTTACAAATGATGAAAATGGAGAAATAATTCAAAACCGGATTTGTAACAATTATATTTGTTACAAACCAAAAAAAAACGATACAGAGGATGTGTCACTGTTACTGTTGCTTTAAGACCCACGACTCTGTGTCGCAAACGCTGTAGAAAATAAGTCTGCCTCCGATGTACGACCCTCAGCTGTGAGTCGTTATTACTGTTGGAAAACGACGGTCTTGAATGGTCCGTTCTTCGTGTTCTTCAATGGTAGCAGCAGCAGCAGGTCTCTCTGCAACTTGGTGTTTCGACTCTGTGGTGCTTTATTTCTCTCCCAAACTCTCTATCCCCTTGGTAAGACTCCCACAACATCTTTATATACCCACATCTCCTCAAAATATCTCGAGTTAATGCCAAATTCTTTTCTTTACTTCCTCTGCATATTACCGAGATTTCTTTCCCTGTTTAACTCATCTACGCGTATTCTTATGTAATAATTCACATCAACACGATGAATGCTTGTACTAGATTGAGTCCCACTCGTGTTTCCTCGTGTATTCTTCCCAAACATAACGGAAAAACTTAGAAAATCTCTATCGAAAATATTCTTTTCCTGTTTAGTTCATTACACGTCTGCAACATTCAACCACCATCCAAATAAGCTGAAGGCTTACCAAATATTTATCCCAACACACGCCAACTTCAGAAATACTCTGGAAAGGGTAGAAGATCTCAAAATTAACTCACTTCGGACACGTACCCTGATTTCTTCTTACGGTGAATATAACCTTCAATTTTCGAAGCAAAGTCCACTAGAAAGCCTGTTTACCATTAACAGGCCCAAACGAAACTAAATCCACGAGAAAACTGCATGGAATTATGTCTAGAAATCATCCCAGTCAAATATGCAGGTGACCGGAATTTTCAAACCAATTTCCCGCCAATTTCAGACTTCAAACGTGGAATTTCGAACGTGGAAGATGGAGTGCCCCTATCCTGCATGGGGTGCAAATAGCAGATAGAGCTCTGGGGTGCCAATATTAACGAAGGTGCCCCTTAGTAATTGAGTGCCCCTTATCCAAAACTGGGGTCCGCTTAGCAAATCTCCTCCGGGGTGCCCCGAGCAACTTTTCGAGCTGATTTTTCCTACAATATTTATTTCAAAAAAATACCTACAAACACACAAAATACCATAATAAGGACGAAAATGAGTACTAACAATACGAAACATTGAAGACAAATTAGACACATAAATGCGTCTATCATGGCTAATTTAGTTGTGCATTTCGATTGGATTAATCATGGATTGTTTTGTGGTTAATTCAATTGAATACTTTGGATTCAAATTCATGTTTTCATGTGTTTTGGTTATGTTCAAAGAAATCCTTCTTTTCTTGTGAAAGTAAGGTCGTCTTTGTTGTTCTTTCGGGAATGGCATTTTACGGGGAGAGTTCTTTTTGAACTTGTGCTTAATTGCCAAATCTTTATGGGGAGTGCGGCTGTGGAATATTATAGGGGTTATCCTGTATCTTTAAAAACTCCTTGATGAATCCATTTAGCTTCAGCTTTATGATGGCATCTAAATAAGTTGATATGGTATTCTCTTTTGGTCATGAAGTATCTCTATGAAAATATCATTAGGATCCCACTAGTTTTCATACCTTTGATAATTTATATTGACAAAAAGGAGATAATTAATGTGTAGTGTGATACTAAAAATACATATGGTTTACGGATCATTATGTAAGGGGGATCGGTTTTCATATCGAGATGAAGTATTGACTAAGGGGGAGTGATACATATCACCATAGTATTGTTGTCAAAGTTGTGATACAATTGAACTTTGATGTTGTGTAATAATACTATGACACTGTATAACAATGATTGAGAACACTTTGTTTTCTCATTGTTATCGCTACGGATCTTCAACAACTATGATGTTGAACTTACAACCTTTAGGATCATGGATTACTTGGAAATGACGAAGATTTCGAGTCGCGTTGAAGATTCCAAGGAGATCAAGCATTTGGATGAGAAGGTACAATGTTTATTTATTTTGTAATCCATATGTATTGATAGTTTTGCCACTAAAATTGACAAAGGGGGAGATTGTTAGAGCACTGCTCGGTCGAACTCGCATGTGTTGCTATCTCAAGCATGTTTGTCAATGTTAGTGATCAAAACTATAAGTCTTGATTTCTAGCCTATTTATAGGTGTCCCGGACTAGGACAGAGTTTGTGTAGTTGAGCTCAGACTTCACGGCGTTTATCACTTGAAGACGAATAACTTTTAAGGAGAGCTTGTGGAACTTCATCGACAAAAGGTATGTGGAGACTTAAACTCATCTATCACTTGGAAAGTCTATTTCTACTCTATCTCCTATATTGAGACATAAGTCGTGTTACGATATAGTTTTTCTAAACACATTTGAGATTTCGAGCTGAGTATATCTCGCTTACATATTTCTCGAAATATGTGTTGGTAAGATTTCGCTTCGACCAAATTCATCTTATATCATGAGAAAATTACCGAGTAAGGTCTTACATGGTTTGTGTGATACAATCATTTGGTGTAAGACTTGGAATATTTTGATAATGATTATTTCAATATCTTGAAAATTGCTTTGATGCTAATAGTGTGTGAAAAGGCTATTGTCATCATAGAAGAATGTTTCAATAACTAAAATAAAGAGTTTAGAATCTTGTAACCATATTTGGATATAAGCATAGTGTGTTCGGGCATTAGTGTATAAGTCCAAAACCGGGAGCCTAAAGTATGCATACTTGTGTATATACAAAAAAAGGTTGTAGGAGACTGGGTAAGTATGCGTACACGTACGCATACTGGCGGAAGTTCACGTCCGTGAATTTCTACTGAGTTTGAAAAACAAAACCAAACTCACCCGGTTACCTAAAGTACGCGCACCCGTATGCATACTGGCGGAAAGTTCACGTCCTTGAATTTCTGCTGAGTTTGAAAACTAAAACAAACCCAAATCCAGTTACTTAAGTATGCATACCCGTACGCATACTTAAGTAGGTTACTTTCTAAAATCGGTTGTACATGAACCTAAAACATTTATCAATAAGGAATGAAATATTTGCAAACCGTGGCTGTAATGTTCATGTATTGATTCGAGTGAATCAAACCGATTTTGCTTCAATTGTGTTCTTGTATAAATCCATGAGAATATAGCAATTGAACAAATCTTTAACTAGTTTCATTTGAGTCATTTGAACTAGTTATGGTTAAGATGAATAAGGTTGATACGAGAGTAATCATATGGCTAACCTCGGTTAACTATTTTTGAACCAACATGGTGTACACGTTTGGGTACGGTTACATAAACCTAAATGAGGGTATATTTCATTTGTGTGTAACAAGCTAAATTCGATCTAACGATTGAAAGATAATAGCTTGGTTGAATCAGGTTTTCCATCTAACGGTGAATATTGAATGCTTTGTTACCAAGGTAACTTGGATTGCAAACCCTGATTTGAAAACTTTATAAAGAAGAACTCTAGGAACTGGGAAACCGAATCCCCACACCTCCTGTCTGTTACTAGTTGCATAACTAGAGTCGATTCTCCTTTAACCTTAGGTTTCTTATCGAGACCCTGTAGGTTAACGACTTGAAGACTTCATTGGGATTACGAAGGCATACCCAACTATTCTCTTTGTAGTTACGTGATTTTGATCTTACTGTTTCTATCGTGATTGAATGCAATTGTAAAATTGGCTTGAGATTTATATCTCCTAAAGGGAAGATAGAAAAGTAGTCACAAACACCTTCGTCTCATCGTTTGTGATTCCACAATAACATGTTTCGCTAGTCGATTATGTTTATTGTGAGGTGATATATAATACTAGGTTTTTCTCCAGGAATATAAGTCAGGTTTATCAATTGGTTCTTGTTCATCTTGATTTATCAAAAGACGGAACAAAAACTCTTGGGTATTTCCGTGGGAGACAGATTTATTCAATCCTTGTTAGAGCACTGCTCGGTCGAACTCGCATGTGTTGCTATCTCAAGCATGTTTGTCAATGTTAGTAATCAAAATTATAAGTCTTGATTTCTAGCCTATTTATAGATGTCTCGGACTAGGACATATTTTGAGTAGTTGGGCTTAGACTTCACGGCGCTTATCACTTGAAGACGAAGAACTACTAAGGAGAGCTTGTGGAACTTCATCGAAAAAAAATATGCGGAGACTTAAACTCATCTATCACTTGGAAAGTCTATTTCTACTCTATCTCCTATATTAAGACATAAGTCATGTTACGATATAGTTTTCTCTGTGCACATTTGAGATTTCGAGATGAGTTATCTCGCTTACATATTTCTCGAAATATGTGTTGGTAAGCTTTCGCTTCGACCAAGTTCATATTATATCATGAGAAAATTTCCGAGTAACATCTTACATGGTTTGTGTGATACAATCATTTGGTGTAAGGCTTGGAATGTTTCGATAATGATTATTTCAATATCTTGAAAATTGCTTTGATGCTAATAGTATGTGAAAACGGCTATTGTCATTATAGAAGAATGTTTCAATGGTTTAAATGAAGAGTTGAGATTATGTAACCGTCTTTGGATATAAGCATATATAGTATGTTCACACATTAGTGTATAAATCCATAAACCAGGAACCAAGAGTATGCATATGTGTGTATACTGTAGTTGCAGGAAATCCTACAACACACCCCTTGTATTGTCATGACTATGATTTCCAGATCTAAACTTATTTGATATGAAAATAAAGATAAAGATAATGAAAATAGAAAATAAGACACAAGATTTACGTGTTTCGATCAATGTGATCTACATCCACGGGCTTAGGGATCTTCACTATGATTGTTTGTAATTACATATGGGTTAAAATTGAGACTCCATTAATGAGTATTTGGAGCTCTTGATTGAAGAAGGAAGAAGAAGATAATAATACAAATTCTGCTCTCTCTCTCTCTACAAATGTGTCCTCCCTAAAGTGTCTCTCTCCTTTTTCTTTTTGATTCTCCTCCTTTCTCTCTCTTGCCTTTTTCTTTATATAGGATATTACATAGTGGATGACAGCTCATATACAACTAAGATTTCCCCTAATTTCGGATCTGGCTTGCGATGATATCGCAAGCTTACAAATGTTAATTTCATAGATCTTCTAATCTTCACAAAGTTATTACATTTTTCTTATGTTTAAGCTAATATCACCTATTGTGTCGTTTCTCAAAGTGCTCTGCGACATTTTTGTAATGCGTTGTTAAGAATTTCGCGAGCGTATCGTTGTCACGAAATTCTGATCCTACATCTTGCCTCTTTTTTCTTGAATATTTCTTGAAGAGCGATCTTCATGAAAAAACCCATTGTTGTAGTTGTTGGAGAGAGATACGTGTTGTTGGAGTAGTCTTTTATCTTTGTTGATGAAGGAACGAGCGAAAGAATACTGGACTTGAAAAGTACGTACTTGCCTCTATTCTTTTGTGAAGTTCCGGAATGTTGCGAAGTAAATAAGAAGTATCATCTTTTGAAGTATGCGAAGTATGAAGTATCTTTGAAGAAGTATAAGAAGCATGAAGTATCTTTGATGAAGTATAAGAAGTATGAAGTATCCTTGATGAAGTATAAGAAGCATGAAATATCTTTGATGAAGTATAAGAAGTATGAAGTATCGTTGATGAAGTATAAGAAGTATGAAGTATCCTTGATGAAGTATAAGAAGCATGAAGTATCCTTGATGAAGTATAAGAAGTATTCAATCCTCGAAATATAAGAAGTATCCGTCCTTGAATGAGAATAATAAGTATTGCCTCTATTCATGCGAAATTATTACTCCATTTTTGGTGATTCTTGCCGAGAAGATAAAGAACATAAAATGTTTTCTTGGTAATCCATAGTTGCCTCTGTTCTTTATCTATGAGGGTAGAATCCTTGAGAAAATGTTGAATGTGCGAATTGTTTCTTCATTCTTATCTTTGCCTCTGTCTAATATTTTGTGCTCATGCAATAGTATAATATCTTCAAGTTGCTTATAATTGAGCGAGATAATCACATCATTCGGAAAAATCATATTCTGCGAAATTCTGATACATTCTACGAAATTTTGAATCATTCTGCGAAATTCTGAATCATTCTATGAAGTTCTGAATAATCTTGCGAAATTCTTGAATAATCCTGTGAAATTCTGAATAATCCTGAATAATTCTGTTAAATTCTGCGATATTATTGCGAAATTCTGCAATATTATTCCGTACAGTTTTGTAAAGTACTTATGCGAATATAATGCTTATGTGATGATTATGTTATGAAATGTGTATGCGATGTTTATGCCATGAAATGCTTATGAAATGCTTTTATGATGCGAGTATGATGCTTGTATGATGAGAATGCGTATCTATTGCAATGTATAGTTAATGTTTGTGTTACTTAGCTCATTTTTCCGTCTAAAATTGATGTAGCTCTAAATTGCTTCCATTCTTTATTTCTCTGCCTTTTTCTTTAGTGTATGCATTCTTCTTCGTGTAGTTATTGTTCTTCACAAGTTCTTACTTGTTTTTCATCTTCCCTCTTTCCTGCACTATTAGTATCTTATAACAGTATGATCATAATATCAAGTCTGCGGCATTTTCACTGCCTCAGTTTCATTTCCATGTACATATTCGCAAGCTTGTTTGCTTACATATAATCATTCTCGCAAGCTTACTTGCTTACTCATTTTATTATGTGGTCTTATTTTGCCTTCCTAGTTAAAGGTCTTATTTTGCCACATCTTGTCATTGCGACAAAATCGCAGGACGTCTTTGCACTTTCATGCAAAAACCCATTGATCTTGCCTTAACTTTTTCTTTTGTATTATTGCCTCTTTAGGATTGTTGCGACAATATGACAGGCCTAAATATTCTTGCGAAAATAAATCCCCATGACATTGTCGTCTTGCGACGAAATCGCAGGACGTCTTCACACTTTCATGTAATGACCCATTGATCTCGTCTTATTTTTTCTCTAGTATTATTGCCTCTTCAGGATTGTCGCACAAATATGACAAGTCTTAATACCCTTGCGAGTAAAAATCCTCATGACATTTGCGTCTTAAGACACTTATCAGCTCCCTAATGGAGGGTGCCGCCCTTATCTCCCCCCTGGTTGCCCCTTCAAGGAGGCGTACTTCTACCATACAAGGTTAGATCCTCCCATCCGGTCTTAACAACAACCAGTTGTTTTCGCAGCCTCTTGTCCCTTTTACCTATAGGGCTTATGGTTACGAGACTGCACCCTAAGTGGGGTTTTCTTCGGGCCGAGTGCAGTATAAGCCAAGACTTGTCAAGAATGGCAAGGTACGTTCCATACGCCCCTGGCACTCTTGACTCAACTGTGTACCTCGGCGTCTTGATCAGATTCTGCACTCCTTGGGGGATTCCTTATTACCTTAGTCACCCAACCTAAGTCATAAGCTTAAGCTGAGAATCCAAGGTGCCTCTCCCGGATGGGCTTTATTGACCCCAAATCTCCATGACTCAGGTTCCGGGGCGGTGTAACCTTTCCCCGAGCCATGCAACAGGTACCCCCTTATATGACGTACTTTAGGTCTTACATTTTCCTCTTGCGAAATTGTATTCGCGAACTAGGGTGTACGCCATAAAGGTTCGCCCCTATCTGCGAAATTTTCGCGTCTCTTTGTTTCTGCGAAATGTTTGCGTTTCTTTATTCTCTCATTCATCTTTTCATTTCTGTCATCTCTTTCATTTATGTCATCTTTTTCATTCATTATTTCATTCTCATAATATCATATCGTTTGAATCAAAATAAATATTCAAGAGAAATTCTAATACATGGTAACTCTGAAATCTTTGTAGTTGTGAAATCTTTGTAATTCTGCGATTCTATCGCGTTTTGTAAATAAAATCAAAAATCTTTTTATTCTCTGCAAAAGAAATATTCTAGAGAAACATATAAATTGAATTTTCTCAGTTTTCTGTAATCTCGAAATCTCTGTAATTTTGAAGTTTTTGTAATCTTGAAATCTTAGTAATCTTTATAATCTTTGAAATCTTGAAATCTTTGTAATCGTGCGATTGAATCGCTTTTTGTAAATCAAATAAAAAATCTTTTTATTCGTTCCTAGTATAAATTAAAATGTTCAAGGAGGTGGTACTTATCTTTCATGTGAGTCGCTATTGTTGTCAGAGAAGTGAATAAATGCCTTGAAATGTATGAATTTCGCGCAGCAAAAAGAAGTGTGAGAAGTGAGACATGAACCCTCGACCTGCTTCTTGTATTTTCTTGCACCATACCAACTGTGGTAAGCTTCTCTTGCGAAATAATCAAATTTCTTGCGAAGTAATCAAATTCCAACTGTGTGAGAGGCAATTCTGTATAAATTTCACGTAAAAAAAATAAACATGCGAGAAGCAAGAATTAATCCCGCAACCTGCTGCTTGCATTCATGCCTCCTGACCAACTGTGCAAGCTTCTTCTTTGCGCAATATCTCTGCGAAATTATCATCAACTCTCTTTTGTGCGAAATAATCAAAGAAATATCTGTGCGAAAAAATACGCATGTGTTGGGACTTGATCACACGACCATGAACTCATTAACTTCGTAGATGACCAATTGTGCTGCCTCTTGTTTACGAAATAATGAAACAATATTGCGAAATTATCATTTTTTCGCTCTCTGTAAAAAAGAAGAAAACTGTGTTCGCAGGCGAATTCGAACTTGCGACCACGAACGCCCATACTGCTCTCTGGACCAATTGTGCAAGAATCTCTCTGCGAAATTAACACATAACTTTTTTCCTTATTCTTTTATTCTCCCATGCAAATGAGAAGAAAATGAAAAATATGTGTCTCTGCGAATTCGAACCCGTGACCTATTTATTGTTCCCTCAGCCTTGAACCATCTGTGCGAATTTCTGTTTGTGATAGAAATTACAGCGCCTGCCTCTTATCTTATCTTCGTCTTTCCCTTGTTTCTTCTCCTGAACATGAAAATCTTCCACTGAAACTTTCATTTTTTCCTTAAATTTCACCACAACGACTAATTTTTTTCTCTCACTCTTTTCATGTCTTTGAATTGTTGATGATGTTTACTCCCTGAAAGTGGGATTTCTTCCATGAAATTTACATTTTTGAACTTAAACTTTATAGATCTAGAAAAATATGAACAATAGCTAATCTTCATGGAAACTTCTTGAAACAACAAGCTATAGGAGGGATAAATCCTTTACTCCTCCCTGTTTCTAGCGCCAAAAATGTAGTTGCAGGAAATCCTACAACACACCCGTTGTATTATCATGACTATGATTTCTAGATCTAAACTTATTTGATATGAAAATAAAGATAAAGATAATGAAAATAGAAAATAAGACACAAGATTTACGTGGTTCGATCAATGTGATCTACATCCACGGGGTTAGGGATCTTCACTATGATTGTTTGTTATTACATATGGATTAAAATTGAGACTCCATTAATGAGTATTTGGAGCTCTTGGTTGAAGAAGGAAGAAGAAGATAATAATACAAATTCTGCTCTCTCTCTACAAATGTGTCCTCCCTAAAGTGTATCTCTCCTTTTTCTTTTTGATTCTCCTCCTTTCTCTCTCTTGCCTTTCTCTTTATATAGGATATTACATAGTGGATGACATCTCATATACAGCTAAGATTTCCCCTAATTTCGGATCTGGCTTGCGATGATATCGTAAGCTTACAAATGTTAATTTCGCAGATCTTCTAATCTTCGCAAAGTTATTACATTTTTCTTATGTTTAAGCTAATATCACATATTATGTCGTTTCTCAAAGTGCTCTGCGACATTTTTGTAATGCGTTGTTAAGAAATTCGCGAGCGTATCGTGGTCGCGAAATTCTGATCCTACATCTACGAAATTGGAGAAGGAGACAGGTTAAGTATGCGTACCCGTAGCATACTGGCGGAAGTTTTCCAACCGAAAAATTCTGCTGAGTTTGGGAATTAACAAGCTCTTAACTAGTCACCTTAAGTATGCGTACCAGTACGCATACTGGCGGAAGTTTTCGAACCGAAAATTTCTGCTGAGTTTGAAAACTAAACCAACTCAAATCTGGTTGCTTAAGTACGCATACCCGTACGCATACTTAAGCTGGTTACTTTATCAAATCGGTCAGTTCATGAACTAAAACATATATCAATAAGGAATGCAATCTTTGCAAACCGTGGCTATAATGTTCATGTATTGATTCGAGTGAATTAAACCGATTTTGCTTCAATTGTGTTCTTGTATAAATCCATGAGAACATAGCAATTGAACAACTCTTTAACTAGTTTAATTTGAGTCATTTGAACTAGTTATGGTTACGATGAATAAGGTTGATATGCGAGTAATCATATAGCTAACGTCGGTTAACTATTTATGAACAACCATGGAGTACACGTTTAGGTACGGTTACATAAACCTAAATGAGGGTACATTTCATTTGTGTGTAACAAGCTAAGTTCGATCTAACGGTTGAAAGATATTTGCTTGGTTGAATCAGGTTTTTCATCTAACGGTGATGATTGAATGATTTGTTAACAAGGTAACTTGGATTGCAAACCCTGATTCGAAAATTATATAAAGGAGAACTCTAGCAACTGGGAAACCTCATCCCCACAGCTCCTGTGTGTTACTAGTTGCATAACTAGAGTCGATTCTCCTTTACCCTTAGGTTTCTTCTCGATACCCTGTAGGTTAACGACTTGAAGACTTCATTGGGATTGTGAAGCCGGACCCAACTATTCTCTTTGTAGTTGCATGATCTGATCTTGTTATTTCGATCGTGATTGAGTGCAATTTTAAAATTGGCTTGAGATTTATATCTCCAATAAGCAAGATAGAAAAGTAATCACAAACACCTTCGTCTCGTCGTTTGTGATTCCACAATAACTTGTTTTTCTAGTCGATTAAGTTTATTGTGAGGTGATTGATAATACTAGGATGTTCTTCGGAATATAAGTCCGGTTTATCAATTAGTTCTTGGTCACCTTTATTTATCAAAATACGGAACAAAAACTCTTGGGTATTTCTGTGAGAGACAGATTTATTCAATCATATAGACTTTTCTGTGTGAGACATATTTGTTTATCAAGTCTTCGACTTTGGGTCGTAGCAACTCTTAGTTGTGGGTGAGATCAGCTAAGGGAATCAAGTGCATAGTATCATGCTTGGATCAGAGACGTAAGGAGCGCAACTGTACCTTGAATTAGTGTGAGATTTATTATAGTTCAACTACAGTCCAGCACGAAGTTAATTGGTAGTAGGATAGTGTCTGTAGCGGCTTAATACAGTGTGGTGTTCAATATGGACTAGGTCCCGGGGTTTTTCTGCATTTGCTGTTTCCTCATTTACAAAATTCTGTTGTCTGTGTTATTTCTTTTCCGCATTATATTTTGTTATATAATTGAAATATCATAGGTTGTGCGTTAAGATCAAGCGATTGGAATATCCAACCTTTGGTTGTTGATTTACATTGATTGACACTTGAACATTGGTCTTTGGTACCGTTCAAGTAATTTCTCTTATATTCAATCAGGCTCGCAGATTTCTATTTGTTGATTGCGGATTGAATTAAGAGTTAGAGATATTAAACTCTTTGATATACTTTATTCTAGATTGAGTCTAACTGTCTAGTTGATTCTTTAGAAAGTGTATTGGAGTAAGTCCTCTCAGATTTCCAAACGAATTGTTGGGTGTGGTTGTTAGACCCCCGCATTTTCAATCGGTATCAAAGCAGGCAAACACGTTAAAGACATTATAAGTCTGTGTTTGTAGCAATCTAATTTTTGTGGGCTTGTGTATCTCTTAAACCAGCGCATACAAAGATGGCTTCCAAATCTTCTGATTACACCACAAATCTTGGGTTTGCCTCAAAGGAGAACTCCTTAGCAGATTTTCTGAATCCAAAGGGAAAAATAATACTTGTGATAACATGTCAGAATCAGAAATGGAACTCACAAGAACGTTAAAAAAATTTGCTGAAATCATTGATTGTCAAGCGGCCAAAATCAAGTCTCTTGAAGAAAAGGATGATCAGCTTATTGATGAATTTGAGAAATCTCTTGACAGGGAACGTGAACTCTACAGCTACGTTGAATCTATCTCTAACATTATCGAAAAACTGGCTCAAGAAATTACTCTACATCACAAAAAAATTAGTATGCTTGAAAATACTGTCAGAGAAAACTCAACTAGAGAAGAAAGTTTAGTCAAGACTCATTCATCAGAAATTAACATTCTTCTTGTTGAAAAAGAGAAACTTGTTGCATCTCTTCAATATGCCCGAGAACAGTGTAACATCTTAAAAAGGGAAAACTCTGTGTTGATGAAAAAGTCATCTCCTGCACCTTTTTCTGTTTCCCACAAGGCTTACCTAGTGTGAAGAATAGTTCTTCTAAAGAATTACCCACTGTGAATCAATTGCAAAATTTGCATGTGGCAGAAGAAGTTATGGATCAAGGCAACCAAATCTCTAATCCACGATGTTGTTCCTTCTGTGGGAAAAAGAATCACTATTCTCTTCATTGCTTTACTAGAAAGAAACAAATCTCACATCTTCGTAAGTTGCTTCTCTCTACTGTCAATGGAGTAACTCGTCCGACATTCTCTTCAGTGAATTTCTTCCCTACAGAAAACCAGAATTCTTATAAGAATTATCTCTCTTCTAGAAATCATCACAGGATGCATGGTATAAACTCTTGTACCATTAATGCGAACAGAGTTCCTGCATCTATAAGATTGTGTCTGGTAAGTCTAAGTCAAGGAGACAGAAATCCTTTTTCTCCTCTCCCCTGGAACCTGTTTCTAGAGGACCTAGACTTATCCTTCAGAAAAATCCTTCTGATGGATATTTAAAAAGGTTTATGACAAATTCTTTTGGAATAAGTCATAATCGATGGAAAGAAGGAAATACACAGTTTAAACGCTCAAAGAACCTGTACATCTCCCACGATTCGCGGTGAGCTTACCTCTCATGCCTTTACCTGATTCTAGGTAATATCATCCTTGAATCTATCTTGAGAGGTACAGGGATGATGATTGTGGGAGTCTCAAGATTAGTTGTATGTTCTTTATGCGTTTTCATTGACTTTTTGAGTTTTCAATTCTGCTATCTATCTCTGGCTCTAATTTGAGATTTTATCTTTAAATTATTAAGCCATTTTTATTGGATTTTCTTCGAATCCATTTTACCTTGCAACCGGTCCACGAACGTTCATGTCCTCCTCTAATGAGTCCATAGGGTTTCCATAACAGGAGTCTCCTTCTCCTGTTTACAAACACACATGTATATATTCTACATATTGTGTTTTCTCCATCCCTAACAAAAAATTACATGGAGAACTCTGCAAAATCTCAAGAGATTGTGCATCTTGACATGGAGGAAGACACTCAAGAACGCGAGTCGATTCAAGATCTAGTTCTAAAGATGATACTTGCAAGGAAGGACCACAACTTCTGGATTGATGATTCTGTCAAGGATTTAACTCCTTTTCAGAACGATTCAAAGGTCGAGTTTGCAAATCTTAAACTGCAAATAAACCAACTTTTAGATGGTCAGGCCAAAATCCTTGAAGATCAAAATATTCTGATACGGAATCAGAAGAAGCTCATCATGGACTGTGTCAAAGCTAGACAACTTGCTTTTGTTGTTGATCGTAAAGTTTGTGTGCTTACTCACGAACATGGAGTTTCTACGGTCAGAAGAGTGAAGGAAATCAATGACACCTTCTATGATGGATTTATTGAAATTTATGAGGTTATCAAGGAACTTTAATTGTCTAGTAAATCTTCCTTTTTATGTTTTTAGAAGAATAACTAGGGTTTGGAATAGCCATTATTCTGAGTACACATAGCTATGTCCAACGATTTTCATCTCCAATGTTTTTAAATTTATTTATTTAAATTCTAAGTTATTTGGAAGATGATTTTTTTGAAATTTTAATCTTTATGATTTTATATATTGCAAATTGTTTTGGGATATGTTGTTTGCGTCCGTGAACCTGTGACTGTCCTATACTTGTTCAAAATTTATCTCTATTATGTCGGTATGAAAGTATCGATAAAAGATAGAATGAACTTTTGACATTACAAAAGTTAAATCCTTTTATGTCATTGTTTTGATGGAAGAAAGAATAAAAATTTTCTTTACAAGGATTAAGTATATTATATGTCATTGTGCAAATAGTGATGGAAAATATAATGAATCCTTGTCTTTTCCGCAGTATTGGTCGATCTCCGATCCACATTTTTGTGCATATACTGTGTTGCTCCATAATTTTTCTTATGTTTGAGCATGACCAATTGAATTGATCATTCTCTTGTGGTCAGTTTAGTTGTTGCTCCGTAAGTTCTCTTATAACGAGCATGACCAATTGAATTGACCACTTTTGTGGTTAATTTAGTTGTGTAATTCCAATTGAATTAATTATGAGGTTTCTTGTGGTTAATTTAATTGTGCATTTTGATTGGATTAATCATGAATTATTTTGTGGATAATTCAATTGAATACTTTGGATTCAAATTCATGTTTTCTTGTGAAAGTAAGGTTTCCTTTTGTTGTTCTTTCGGGAATAACATTTTATGGGGGGGAGTTCTTTTTGAACTTGTGTTTAATTTCCAAATCTTTGTGGGGAGTGCGGCTGTGGAATATTATAGGGGTTATCTTGTATCTTTATAAACTCCTTGATGAGTGCATTTAGCTTCGGTTTTATGATGGCATCTAAATAAGTTGATATGACATTCTCTTTTGGTCATGAAATATCTCTATGAAAATTTCATGAGGATCCCACTAGTTTTCGTACCTTTGCCAATTTATGTTGATAAAAAGGGGGAGAATTAATGTGTAGTAAGATACTAAAAATACATATGATTTATGGATCATTATGTAAGGGGGAGTGGTTTTCATGTCGAAATGAAGTATTGACTAAGGGAGAGTGATACATATCACCATAGTATTGTTGTCAAAGTTGTGATACAATTGAACTTTGATGCTGTGTAATAATACTATGGAAATGTATAACAATGATTAAGAGCACTTGTTTTCTCATTGTTATCGCTACGGATCTTCAACAACTTTGGTTGAACATACAACCTTTAGGATCATGGATTACTTGCGCGTTGAAATGCCAAGGATATCAAGCATTTGGATGAGAAGCTACAATTTTTATTTATTTTGTAATCCATATGTATTGATAGTTTTGTCACTAAAATTGACAAAGGGGGAGATTGTTAGAGCAATGCTCGGTCGAACTCGCATGCGTTGCTATCGCAAGCATGTTTGTCAATGTTAGTGATCAAAACTATAAGTCTTGATTTCTAGCCTATTTATAGATGTCTCAGACTATGACATAGTTTGTGCAGTTGAGCTTAGACTTCACAGCTTATCACTTAAAGACGAAGAACAACTAAGGAGAGCTTGTGGAACTTCATCGACAAAAAATATGTGGAGACTTAAACTCATCTATCACTTGGAAAGTCTATTTCTACTTTATCTCCTATATTGAGACATAAGTCTTGTTACGATATAGTTTTCTCTATACACTATTGAGATTTCGAGCTGAGTATATCTCATTTACATATTTCTCGAAATATGTGTTGGTAAGCTTTCGCTTCGACCAAGTTCATCTTATATCATGAGAAAATTGCCGAGTAACATCTTACATGGTTTGTGTGATACAATCATTTGGTGTAAGGCTTGGAATGTTTCGATAATGATTATTTCAATATCTTGAAAATTGCTTTGATGCTAATAGTGTGTGAAAACGGCTATTGTCATTATAGAAGAATGTTTCAATGATTGAAATGAAGAGTTGAGATTATGTAACCATCTTTGGATATAAGCATATATAGTGTGTTCGCACATTAGTGTATAAATCCATAAACCAGGAACCAAGAGTATGCATATGTGTGTATACGAAATTGGTGAAGGAGACGGGTTAAGTATGCGTACCCGTACGCATACTGGCAGAAGTTTTCCAACCGAAAAATTCTACTGAGTTTGGGAATTAACAAGATCTTAACTAGTCACCTTAAGTATGCGCATACTTGCGGAAAGTTTTCAAACCGAAAATTTCTGATGAATAAGGAAACTAAACCAACTCAAATACGGTTGCTTAAGTATGCATACCCGTACGCATACTTAAGCTGGTTACTTTATCAAATCGGTCAGTTCATGAATTAAACATTTATCAATAAGGAATGCAATATTTACAAACCGTGGCTATAATGTTCATGTATTGATTCGAGTGAATCAAACTATTTTGCTTCAATTGTGTTCTTGTATAAATCCATGAGAATATAGCGATTGAACAACTCTTTAACTAGTTTCATTTGAGTCATTTGAACTAGTTATGGTTAAGATGAATAAGGTTGATATGAGAGTAATCATATGGCTATCCTTGGTTAACTATTTGTGAACCAACATGGTGTACACGTTTAGGTACGGTTACATAAACCTAAATGAGAGTACATTTCATTTGTGTGTAACAAGCTAAGTTTGATCTAACGGTTGAAAGATATTATCTTGATTGAATCAGGTTTTTCATCTAACGGTGATTATTGAATGCTTTGTTACCAAGGTAACTTGGATTGCAAACCCTGATTTGAAAACTATATAAAAGAGAACTCTAGTAACTGGGAAACCTAATCCCCACATCTCCTGTGTGTTACTAGTTTCATAACTAGAGTTGATTCTCCTTTAACCTTAGGTTTCTTCTCGAGACCCTGTAGGTTAACGACTTGAAGACTTCATTGGGATTGTGAAGCCATACCCAACTATTCTTTTTGTAGTTGCGTGATCTAATCTTACAGTTTCTATCGTGATTGAGTGCAATTGTAAAATTGGCGTGAGATTTATATCTCCGATAGGCAAGATAGAAAAGTAATCACAAACACCTTTGTCTCGTCGTTTGTGATTCCACAATAACTTGTTTCGCTAGTCGATTAAGTTTATTGTGAGGTGATTGATAATACTAGGTTGTTCTTTGGAAATATAAGTCTGGTTTATCAATTGGTTCTTTTTCACCTTGATTTATCAAAAGACGAAACAAAAACTCTTGGGTATTTCTGTGGGAGACATATTTATTCAATCCTATAGACTTTTCTGTGTGAGACAGATTTGTTTATCAAGTCTTCGACTTTGGGTCGTAAAAAGTCTTAGTTGTGGGTGAGATCAGCTAAGGGAATCAAGTGTGTAGTATCAAAAGACGGAACAAAAACTCTTGTTCACCCTTAGTATCAAGCTAAGGGTGAGTCTTAGTGGTTCTTGTTCACCTTGATTTATCAAAAGACGGAACAAAAACTCTTGTTCACCTTGGTCGCAAGTTCGAATTCGCAGAGAGATTAATTGTACATTAAGCTGGTCAATATTTTATATTGAGTACCCAGGACACGCATTCTATAGCTGAACCTCACTTCAGATTCAGCTCAACAGCTCACCAAACTAATTTCAATACTAAAGTGCAAGTTTCCAAAAGCTTTGCCATTTTCACCAGTAAACTCGGAAGTTTGATCTCAGCATCACATTCTCATGCCAGGCAATGAGAATCCTACTTTCCAATCATCTCCAACGTTTACTTAACAAACAAGGAAATGAATGCTAGTGATAACTACTAGTATTCATGTACACCATTTGAAGTTGTTTTAAATATCTTGCATGGACAATTATTTTATGTGATGAGTACATTTTCGTTATGTATCGATAGCTAAGTTTAACACGTTTTCCTTATGAATTGAAGCAACCCCTCATAGTTGCGGTATGAGGATCCATCACTACCCTTGCTCTGTCGTGCCATATCTGCAACTTTCGCAGTTGATTTCATCAACTCCTCTCTCTTAACATCCATCAAATCGCGAATCAATTTCTCTACGGTTAATCTGTTACAGTTATCTTTCATGTCCATTCCAATTTTCCATACTTCGCTCACGTACCTGCTGTTAATCTGTTGATCAGCCAAATGTGGCCAGCAAACCATGGGAACTCCAGCAACCATACTCTCCAGTGTAGAATTCCATCCGCTGTGAGTAAAGAATCCACCAACAGATGAATGGTTCAACACCTCCTCTTGTGGCGCCCATTCCACAGTGTAACCTCTCTCTTTTGTTGCCTCAATCAGCTCTGCTTCCGCCTGTACATGACTCTCCTCATCATCTTTGGCAAGGAGCGAATCCGGACGTTTCACCCACAAGAATCTGTGACCACTGTTGACTAGGCCATACCATATCTCCAGCCATTGTTCCCGGCTCACCATAGCAATACTACCAAAGCTTACATAGACAACAGATTTCTCTGGCTGTTTATCGAGCCATGTCATGCAACTTCTATCTTCTTTATACAAACTAGCATTTGAGGAAACAGACTTTGAAGAAGAAGAATGAGGAGAATAAGCAGTCCTACTTCTCAAGGTATTCAACAGGGAATTGAGAGGTCCAATAGTGTATAGGTTAGGCCAGTAAGTGTTGGCGCAATGCGGACGTGTGATGGGATTTATGGAAATTATTTGAGAAATGGGTATAGGAAAAGAGGTTGGTTAATTGAAAATTATTGGTTTAAGAAAAGTGAGGCTTTGATTAATTTTTGAAATGGAAAATGTTTACAAGGAAATTTAGTGTAGCTCTTTGGCTCACTACGTTTACAAAAGGCTCTTTGGCTCTTACTAACTCTAGCTCTCACTCTACTCACTTCTTCACTCACTTGAGTTTTTGATTGTTGTTGGATGATCAAAATGAACCCATTGATTGCCTATTTATAGGATTAATGGAACACTCTAGAAATAAAACATTCTAGAGAACACTTGATCAATCTAAGATTAGTCTAGAGATTGAATATTCTAGACCATGACCAAGGGACCTAGAGACATGGAATATTCTAGAGTCTACAATTGAATTTCTAACTAAAAAAGAGAAGAGTCTAGATATCTCTAGACTGGGCCCAATCAATGGAGATAAGCCCATGGGTGTTTTAGCTAATCTAGACCATCACAAATTATCTAATATCTTTAACACCCCCTCTTAATTTGTGATGTTAAGCTTTTCTCTAAAATGGTTGAACTTATCCGCCGTGACTGCTTTTGTGAATATGTCCGCATTTTGTTCTTGTGTTGGACAAAATTGGAGCTCAATTTCCTTGTTTTCTACCATCCCTCTGATGAAGTGGTGTCGTAGCTCTATATGCTTCGTTCGTCCGTGGAAGACTGGATTTTTTGTCATAGCAATTGTAGACATATTGTCACAGTAGATAGTCGTCGGCTGATTTTGCCTTTGTTGTATGTCGGCCATTAATCTTCTCAACCATACTGCTTCACATGCTGCACTTGTTGATGCTATGTACTCTGCTTCGGCTGACGATAGTGTCACCGTACTTTGTTTTTTGGAACTCCAAGAGATAACTTTTGTTCCCATACAGAAAACATAGCCTGATGTGCTCTTTCGGTCTTCAATAGAACCTGCCCAATCGCTATCTGTGAAGCCAATTAAATCATTATCTTTTTCTCTTGTATACTTGATGCCAAAATTCTTTGTTCCCTTGATATATCGAAGAATTCTTTTTGCGGCGGCGTAGTGTAACTTGCTTGGCTCGCTCATAAACCGAGAAACAATGCTGGTTGCATTGACGATGTCTGGCCTTGTATTTGTTAAGTAGATCAGTGAGCCGACTAGACTTCTGAATAAGGTTGGATCTACTTTTGGCGCTCCATCATTTTTTATCAACTTCTCATTAGTACCCATTGGAGTTGAAATTGGTTTGCAATCCATCATGTTGAACCTTTTCAGTAAGTCTTCCGCATATTTTTCTTGAGAAATGAATATTTCTTCTGGAGATTGTTTTACTTGAATCCCAAGAAAATATCGCATAAGTCCTAAGTCTGTCATCTCATATTCTTTCATCATCTCCTTCTTAAAATTTTCTGCCATCTCTTGTTTTGTGCTGGCGTAAATTAAATCATCAACGTAGAGACAGACAATTAGGAAATCCGTACCTTGTTTTTTAATGTAGAGGGATGGCTCACTTGGACTTTTCTGAAATCCATTATCTCGGAAATACTTGTCGATTTTGCTGTTCCATGCACGCGGTACTTGCTTCAGGCCATATAGTGCTTTCCGTAGACGATAAACCATTTTTTCTTTTCCTTTTCGGACATATCCTTGTGGTTGTTCAACGTACACCTCTTCTTCAAGTTCTCCGTTCAGGAACGCTGACTTTACGTCCAATTGGTGGACTTTCATTTTGAGTTGAGCTGCCAAGGCTAACACCATTCGGATTGTTTCCATGCGAGCGACTGGGGCGAATGTCTCGTTGTAGTCAATTCCTGGTTGCTGGGAATATCCTTTTGAAACTAGCCTTGCCTTGTGCTTCTGAATCGAACCATCTTCGTTGTATTTTGTCTTGTAGACCCATTTCAGACCAATTATTTCTTTGTCAATTGGCTGATTAACAAGCTCCCATGTCTTATTTTTCTCGATTACTCGCATTTCTTCGTCCATGGCGTCTCTCCATTTTTCTTCTTTTGCCGCTTCCTCATATCTTTGAGGCTCTAGTGCTATAAATGCACAATTAGATATTTCATAAATATCTCTTAGGGAACGCACCTTTCTAGGTGGGGCACTTGCTTCCGATGAACTTGGACTTTGTTGTGTTGGACTAGGAGACCTCGGGCTTGCTGGTGGAGTACTTTCTTCCTGACGTGGCTGATCTGGCTCTTCTTCGATGACTAGTGGAGACTCGTGGTTATCTGGTTCATCATTCCAATCCCAAGCTTTGAATTCATCAAAGATAACGTCTCTTGATATTACCAGTTCATTTGTATCTGGCTTTAGAAGTCTATAGGCTTTAGACTCCTCGCTATATCCGATGAATATTAGCTTTTCTCCTTTTTCATCAAACTTTTCTCTGTGTTGAGATGGAATATGTGAATATGCAACGCAACCAAAAATTCTGAAAGAAGTTACCTCGGGCTTTTTCTTATGCCAAGCTTCATATGGAGTCTTGTTGAGAACTGCCTTTGTTGGAGAACGGTTAAGGATGTAAACCGCCGTGTTGACTGCTTCTGTCCAGTAGCTATTAGGTAGCTTCCTTGCTTTTAGCATACTCCGAGCCATTTCCACGATCGTACGATTTTTTCTTTCTGCGACGCCGTTTTGTTGTGGAGTGTATCGAACGGTTAGCTCCTTCTTAATTCCATTTTCTTTGCAGTAGTTGATAAACTCTTTTGAAGTAAATTCTCCACCACGGTCTGTACGGAAAATCTTCAATTGATGGCCAATTTGCTTCTCTGCCAGCGCCTTGAATTCTCGGAATTTAGTGAATGCCTCGGACTTTTGCTCGAGAATATACACCCACATCATCCTGGTATAATCATCCACGAATAAAAGAAAATATCTTCTGTTGTTGAGTGAGGTTGTTCTTGTCGGACCGCAAATATCGGCGTGCACCAATTCGAGGGGCTTTCTTGCTCTCCACGATTTGTTTGTAAATGGAAGTCTATGAAACTTCCCAAGAATACAGCCTTCACATATTTTATCTCCACCGATGATATTGGGAAGACCAATTACCATGTTATTTGATTTAAGAACCTTCAAGGATCTGTAGTTTAGATGCCCGTATCTCAAATGCCATAGCTTTCCTTCGTCAATATGGTTGGTACTCATTGCACAATTTTCAATTGATGACATAGATAGGGGAAAGACAAAATTTCCTGACATTTTTACTTTTGCCACCAATTGATTATTAATTTTATCATAAATTGTGCATTCTCCGTCTTCGAAATGTAGTGAGTACCCTTTTCTTATAAGTTGTCCAACACTTAATAAATTTTGAGCTAGGCCAGGAACATAAAGAACATCAGATATGTATCGAGTTTTACCTGACCTTGTACGTACGGATATGACTCCTCTTCCTTCAACATTCTGGAACTTTCCATCTCCAAGTTTGACAGGCGGAATCTCTTGTTCCTCCAATTTTACGAAATATTCTTTGTTTCCTGTCATATGGCTGCTGCATCCGCTGTCGACGTACCATATACCTTGCGATTCTTGTTGCGAGGTGAGGCAGGAATAGAATACTTGATTCTGAGAATTGTTTTTCTCGGAATAGTTTGCTTCATTAAGCCAACAATCTTTCTCCATGTGATTTAATTTATCACACTTGGTGCACTTATACTTGCAATCTTCAGTTGCATGTCCAAACTTTTTGCAAACATTGCATCGGAGATTTGAGGAGTTATTTTTTCCGTACCTTTGATTGTTGTTTCTATAACCTCCTTTTCCTTTTCCACGTCCGCGGTAGAAATTTCTGGGTCCTTGATTTGACGTCGACCCTTTCTCGTACTGCGAGTTGGATGACGATCCCCCTCTGGAGCTTTCTTTTTTGGCTTCTGTATTTTTCTTCTCACTGAAATTTATTTTTGATTGAAATGCCTGCTCCAATGGTTGCTCCGCGAACCTATTTATTCTTTTCTCGTGCGCCTCGAGTGAACCCATTAATTCATGTACCGAGAGAGTCGATAAATTTTTTGATTCTTCAATGGCAGCGACGATATGATCAAATTTGAATGGTAAGCTTCTTAATATATTTTCTACCACTCTTTTATTTTCAATGGTATCTCCATAACTACTGATTTGATTTACTATGCCAGTAACTCTTGAGAAGAAATTCTGGATAGTTTCATTTTCTTTCATAAGTAAATTATCAAAATCTCGCCATAAATTTTGTAGTTTAATGGAGATTACCTTTTCTGATCCTTGGAATGCTACTTTGAGAATATTCCAGGCCTCCTGTGAAGTTTTCGCCACCGAAATTCGAGGAAAAATAGCTTTGGTTACGCCCTGTTGTAGAAACAGTAATGCTTTAGCATCTTTCTTCTTATTTTCCTTATACTCCTTTTTCTCTGCGTCCGTCCATGACGACAGAGTTTCTGCCGACTCTGGTACTTTATAACCTTCTTCTATAAAATCCCACAGGTCTTGTGAAATGAATAGTGTCTTCATTTGTAGACTCCAATAATCGTAACTCTCACCATCAAAAATTGGAATTAGACTTTGGGCATAGTTGAAACCTTGAATATTTTG
>NC_039364.1:268659919-268690987 GCF_003573695.1 Papaver somniferum | reverse complement strand
CTCCAAGCAGATTCAAATCTGCGTTGCTTCTATGGGAAGTATGGTTTGAGCCATTTAGCATTCCAAGGATGCCGGAGGACCTCGCCTTTTAGATTACGAAGGTAGTAGGAACCGTTACCCGCAATGTCGTGGATCATAAAAGGTCCTCCCCATGTAGGTGCTAACTTTCCCCATTTCTTTTCTTGCTGATACCGTGGGATTGTTCTCAACACATACTGTCCCTCTACAAAATTCCGTAGCTTTACCTTTTTGTTGTACTCCCTTGCTAGTCTTCGTTGATAATTTTCCATCTTTTGCAATGCTACTTCCCTTCTTCCTTCCAAGTCGTCCAACCTTTCTAACATCATATCTGTTGTGAGGTTTTTCTCCCAAGCTTCGGTCTTCGTGGTTGGCATGAGGATTTCCGTAGGTATGACTGCTTCAGCTCCATAAGTTAGAAAACGGGGATTCCCCGGTAGCGGATCTTCGTGTTGTCCTGTATGCCCATAAGACATTGTGCAGTTGTTCGCACCATCTTCCCTTATGCTCGTCTAATTGTTTTTTGAGTATATGGGCGAGGGTCTTGTTGGTAGCTTCCGCTTGTCCGTTGCTTTGAGGGTATAAGGGGGTGGACTTGTTCTTTCTTATTTTGAAGGTGTCGAAGAGCATGTCTATATTTTTTCCCTGTAATTGCTTACCGTTATCAGATACAATTTCCGCAGGTATACCAAATCTGCAAATGATGTTCTGGAATATGAAAGTGAACACATCCGCGTCTCTGATCCTGGACAAGGCCTTAGCCTCCACCCATTTACTGAAGTAGTCCGTGGCTACTATCAAAAATCGTCTCTTCCCTGATCCTTCGATGAAAGGCCCGACGATGTCTACGCCCCATTTTGCAAATGGCCACGGGCTATCGACAGAGTTTAACATTGTTGCCGGCGCGTGGATTTTTTTCGCGAAGCGCTGACATTCTTCACATCGTTGGGACATCCTCGCAGCATCTTGTATCATGGTCGGCCAGTAATATCCTTGCGTTTTTGCCTTGTCAGCCAGTGATCTCATGCCGCTATGATTCCCCGCGTCGCCATAGTGGATATCATTTAGAATTCGATGCCCCTCTTTCCGGGACAAGCAGCGTAGTAATGGTCCAAGGAAGGATTTTCTATACAGGACCCCCTCCCGGAGATCATATCTTCCCACTTTGGAGAGCATCTTCCTAGCTAGTTTCCGATCCTCAGGTAAGCTTCCTTTTTCGAGAAAGGCCTGTATTGTCACCCTCCAGTCATCTTCGTTGCTGAAGTCTTCGTCTTGATTTGCTCTTGACAGGATGTCTTCTTCATCAAAGTCATTATGGATGTCTTCTCCTACCTGGTCTTCGATATTTTCTTCCATCACATCTTGATTGGTAGCGAAGGAGAATTGAAATGCAATCGAAGGCTCGTATACCCTCACTATTTTAATACCTTCGGCATTTTTATCCCTCAGCATGGATGATATATATGCTAGGGCATCCGCGTGCCTGAGGTCCCTTCTGCATAAGTGCCGGAACTTAATGTTCGGGATTTGTGATGCCAATGTTTGGACCAAGGCCATGTAAGATGAAAGAGTGTCATCGTACACATTATACTCGAGCCCAATTTGCCGTATGACAAGCTGCGAATCACTTGTCAGCCTTACATCGGTTACCCCCATCTCTATTATTATACGTAGGGCATGTACGACAGCTTCGTATTCAACAATGTTATTGGTATGCTCTTTGAATTCCAATCTAAGTGCCTGTATAATCCTTTCTCCAGTTGGGGTGATAATGACAATACCTATTCCTGCTCCTTCCTTATTTTTAGATCCGTCGACAAAGACTTCCCATTGTCTATGACTCGCAGGTTCGAGGATATCCATTGGATCCTTGATTTCTTCCTCGGCTTCTGGTATTCCCTTAATCTCTTCGTCGTTGTCTAGGGGGAGGTCTGCTAAGAAATCTGCCAGCACTTGGGACTTCTGAGAATGTTGAATTTCATGAATGATGTTGAATTGGTCCAGATGGGTGTTCCATTTGGCTATTCGGCCCACTTTTCCCGTGCTTTTGAGGACTGCTTC
The DNA here is from genome assembly GCF_003573695.1 of Papaver somniferum. NCBI lineage: Eukaryota > Viridiplantae > Streptophyta > Magnoliopsida > Ranunculales > Papaveraceae > Papaver > Papaver somniferum. Next base: position 268,688,908 of record NC_039364.1, on the reverse strand, counting down.
CAATGGTGCTTTGCATGGTACCCTGACGAGGTGAGTTAGGAAGTAGGTTCTCAGTTTTTGGGTAGCCCATACCAGTGCGAGGATGGGTTGTTCAATCTTAGTATAATTTCTTTCCGCGGAATTGAGTGTCTTGCTGACGTAATAGATAGGCTGTTCTACCTATGTATTGGTCTTGACTAATACCGCGCTGACTGCGTCCTCTGTTGCTGCTATGTACAGTGCCAAAACTTCATCAGGGTCTGGTTTCTGCAGGATTTGGATTGAAGCTAGATGTTCTTTGATTTTTTGGAATGCTTCCTCGCATTCAGCGGTCCATTCGAACCTGCTCCCTTTTTTAAGAATATTGAAGAAATGTTTGCATTTGTCCGAGGACCGTGCAATAAATCTGCCCAACGCTGCTATGGACCCATTGAGCTTCTGCACTTCCTTCAGATTCTTTGGTGACGGCATCTCTACTATGGCTTGAATCTTAGCTGGGTCTACCTCGATGCCCCTTTTCGTCACCAGATACCCGAGGAACTTCCCCGAGGTGACACCGAAAGTACATTTCTCCGGATTCACTTTCATGTGATGCTGTCTCATTGCTTCGAAGATATTCCTCAGGTCCTGGTGGTGATTTTTACGCATCTTGCTTTTGACGAGCATGTCGTCCACGTAGACTTCTAGGGTTCCTCCAATCCATGGCTTGAAGATAGCATCGACCATCCTTTGGTATGTTTCCCCTGCGTTTCGGAGCCCGAAAGGCATTCTGGTATAGCAATAAAGGACATGTGGGGTATAGAACGCTGTGTGTGGCTGATCTTCTTCTGCCAGGGCTACTTGGTTGTAACCAGAATATCCGTCCATGAATGACAGCTCTTCGTACCCTTCAACTGCTTCAACCAGTTGATCTATGCTCGGCAGGGGATAGTTGTCCTTTGGACATGCCTTGTTGAGATTAGTAAAGTCGATGCATATTCTAACCCCTCCATTTTTCTTAGGAACAATGACCATGTTGGAGATCCAGGTAGGGTATTTGACTTCCTTGATAAATCCTGCATCTAGTAGCTTCCGAAGTTCTGTTTCTACCGCCTCATGATATTCTGGAGCCACTTTTCTTATTTTCTGCCTGAACGGGGGTGTGCCCGGTTTGATGCGTAGTTCATGTTGGATTACTTTTGGGTCAATCCCCGGCATATCTCCTAACTTCCAGGCGAACACATCCGCATATTCCTTAAGTAATTTGGTTAAGGAATGTTCTCTTCCTTCGTTCATGATGGTCCCAATTTTGACCATCTTCGGGTCTTCTTCCGTTCCTATGTTGATTTCCTTTATGGGTTCTACTGGCGTGAACACAGGCTTCGGGTTTCCGAGAACTGGGGCGCTCTTTAATTGCTATTTAGCGTGTTTCTGCTCTTCGCTGGTTGTTGAGGTACTTGTTTCCGAGCCTTGGACATTACGATCTTTCGTCAAGCCTTTTCCTGTAGTTTCCTTAAGGAATAGGTCTACGGCTTTCTCTTTCGCGGTTTCTTGATTTCTTACTCTTCGGATTTTTCGCTGCTCTTCTTGCTCATTGTTGATATGATCCTGAGTGGCCTGGCATTCTCGCGTAGCGATTCGATCTCCCTTGATCTCCATTATTCCCCCAGGTGTTGGAAATCTGAGGTATTGGTGGTATGTTGCCGCAACTCCTTTGAGCTTGTGTACCCATTGTCGTCCAATAATGGCGTTGTAGGGGGAAGGGGTGTCCACCACACTGAATCGGGTATCCAGTTTCATGGGCCCTGCGTTAACCTGTAACACGATGTCTCCCAAGGGCTTCGTGGATGCTCCATTGAATCCGTAGATGGTGTGATAAGAGGTCATCAACTGTTCATCCTGGAGATTCATCCGTTTGAATGCATCATAGAATAGGACATTTACAGAGCTTCCCCCGTCTATGAGGATCTTTTTGAGGTTACATCCAGCTACTGGTAATGTTAGGACCAAGGGATCGTTATGGTCTTCCATATCTTCTTCGATATCCTCGGCATCGAAGATGACAGGAGATTCCATCCATTCTTCGTGTTCGTCCACCGCTATCCCATCGACCTTATATAACTCGCAGCGGTCTTCGAATTGCTTCCGTAACCTTTTTCCAATCTGCGCTGTGAGTGAGGGTCCTGTGGCTTCGGAACACGAGATGGTGTTGATTGTTCGGTTTTCTTCCGGAAGTTGGACTAGTTTGGTTCGTTTGGATCTGTCCTCGGTAACCTCCTTTCGTATGTAATGTTTGAGCTCTCCCGCATCAATTAATTTTTGGATCATTATTTTAAGGTTCTTGCATTTTTCGGTCTGGTGTCCGTTGAAACAGTGATACTCACAGTAATCTTTAGACTTCTCGGATCTCGGGGGCTGCTTTCCCTTAGACCATGGCCACTCTAAGTTTTCCCTCCCTTTGATTTCTCGTAGGATACGAGCATAGCTAGCGTTGAGTTTCGTGTAAACTTTATCTTCGAATTTTCGGTCGCCTGTACTTCGTTCATCCCTCCGTTCCTTCCTATCTTCGTGAGGTCTCTCATCTGAGCAACCCCTTTTGGCCCCATTGGTTTGTTCCGCTGAATTGGTGCGGTGAGACCTCTGCGGATATGCCCTCGGGTTTTCCCGTTGAATTTCTTCAAGTCGAGCGTGCTTCTCGATAATTATTCGGAGATCTCCTTCTGTCTTGGGCACGCTCCCGTGAATTTCAACAAATAGGGGACTCATTCGGTCTAAGCCCCATTTATAGCAGTTGATGCTTACCACTGGGTCCACGCTCCCTATGGCTTGGCAGATCTTATGCCATCTGTTTGTGTACTCCCTCGTGGTTTCCTTGTAGCCAATTGCTAGTGAAAAGAGCTTATCCATCCCGGTGTTTACAGTCTTGTTGTACATGTATGTTCTTAAGAATTTCTCTGCGAGTTGGTCATATGAGTGGATGGAGTTTGGTGGCAGATTATCAAACCATGATAACGCTGATCCCTTCAAGCTTGACGGGAAGTATCTACAGAGTACGGCGTCGTTCTGACCCCATCTAGCTAAGACACGGTTGTAGTACCGAACATGTGCAGCAGGGTCGCTGGATCCATCATAGCATTCGAACGTCGGGACAGGGCATTTCAGTGGAATAGGGGTGTTGGCCAAGCGATGCGTTAGGGGCGTGGAGTTAGCTTCTCTCATGACCTCCTCTAACCTTCCCCTACCTTGTTTATTTTTAAATTGCCTGATCTCTGCCATCATCTCATCTCGTAGTTCCTCCATTGCGCGTTGGTGCTCTAAATTCTTCAGCTCATCACCGTATGACTCTACATCGTCATAATCCGGGTCGGATACGCTACGTCTCCTTGTCACGTCTTCATTAGCCGCTAGGACGACTCTACAGTCTTGGTTTGGCTCTGGTGCTTTGGAGCTTGCTTCATCAAGTTGTTGGCTGGTCTTCATGCTTAGAGCAATCCGCTCCTTTAAATCTTGATTTTCTCTGGCCAACAGAGCTACAGCTTCTGCGTAAACCTGCTGGTTCTTCCTCAGTTCCTCAAGCTCAGCCATTAGTCGGTGTGATTGGTTGGACCCCTGATTGGGAGTCCCAGCGCGTGCCGCTACATCCGTGGTGCCGCCCTCCTCCATGGTCTGTACTAAAGGTGGCAGGGGTTCAGCTTCGGTTGCTGGTGTTTCCAAATTGGAGTGAGTGCCCCTCTGCGGTGCCAGAGCCGCCGGTATGGTTTGATTCTGATTATTTGTTAGCGGCATTCCAAAAGTTAGCAGGTGCGCGGGTTGGAATGTTCTGGATTCATCCACCCTTTCTCTTGGTTGATTAAGTTGACTCATGGAGAAGGTATTGCTAGCCTCCGCAGCCTTCGGAACTACCGCAGCCTCCCCGTACTTTATCGTTGCTGCTCTGAGAGCCGCCGCTGCAACTGAATTAGCGTTCATGGGTGAAGTGATTTCTGCAGTATCTTGCCTTCGATTGGTCACTTTAGCTTTATCTCCTTTCTGCTTGCTTCGGGTGATGATCGGGGTTGTCCTGGGCGTTTCTTTTGACAAAGCTTTGGATTTTCCTGCTTCATGCGTCTTTTCCATCACGTGCCCTTTTGTTGATACTGAAATCTCGCGTAAACTTGCCTTCTTTACTCACAACACGTTCTCTCTGCATAAGTTATTTCAAACAACAGAAACGGGAATATCCGCGTGAAGCGGGTTAGTTGGCGAAATACAATTTTTCAAGAGGGAATTAATACCCGCAGGCTATAAACTACGGGTTAGAGTTTTATTAAAAGCGATCCTTAGTATAAAAACTACGAAAATTGTAAATCCGATGGATTAGAACAATAACCCGCTTAGAACAATAACTCTTATCGAAGACCAAAGGTGGATTTTTGAACATAATACAGTTGACGAATGATCTATACGGTCCGAGCTGATAAAATCAGAGCAATCATATGCCAAATTAAAATGAAATCACAGGACAAGATAAATCTTTTACCGGGACGAAGTCCCTGTTTCTAGCGCCAAATTGTGAGCACACGAACCACGTGCGTGTCCGAACGCTCACAATCAATCTTTAACATCTAAGGAGATTATGATGATGGTACCCTGGTGTTGATTCATTGGCTCAAAACCTTCGGGTTTATCATGGCCTCCTCCAACCACTCCAGGCGTGGCGTTTGTGCATGGGATATAAGTATTAAGGAAAACAAAACATATAAGCAAACACGTGCGGAGCTAAATGAATGTAAAGTGCTGAAATGTAAATAAGACCAAGGTTTACGTGGTTCAGCACTAAGGCCTACATCCACGGGATTTGTTGTTCTACTATGTTCTTCACGGTTACACGAATAGTTGAATGATTTTTGGGGTTTACATGTTTCTCTCCTCTCAGGGATTAACTTACCTTTGCTATTTCTCTCTCTCTCCTTCCCTTCCTGATGTTTTCGATCCCCCTTCCTCTTGGTGGAGATTGGGTATTTATAAGGTTAGAACGTGGGACCCATCTCTGAAGACCGTTGGAACCTTATCTTCTTGTGTCCTTGCGTCCATCGCGCGGAGGTCTGCGTTTCCCCCTTGATCCCGCAGAGGCATCCTCGCTCGTTCCACAGGTTGGTCGACACGTACACTGCTCGGAGTGTTTAATGTGGGTAGTTGAGGGGTCTGCTCGTGTCAGATAAGTGTCTTCTGCCCCTGTCAGTCCGTGTCAGCTAACTTTCTCTCCACCGTTGATCTTGGCTTCTCTTTTGGGGATGAGATAAAGTAACTCCTCGGGGTTTATTTGGTGTTTCGTGACCCATCATGTTTTGATGTTTTTGACCTGCATGCTTTCCACGTACCTCTTTATATACACGTGTCTGGTAGTGAGATATATGTGTACACAGTCACCTCCACTTAATTCTTGTCTTCAACATATGGAATTCCAGTGAACCACAACATCGTCCGCCAGCAAATGTTCCAGCACCAACCCATCATTACTCAACTGATTCGAAGCTTCACTTCGTCTTCATTACGTTTGCCGACCTCATTTCTGCTGCCTTCAGTTTCGGCATAATTTGTTGCCTGCTACAAATGAAGCACCACTTCTTTGCTCCATCGACCACTGCTGCCTGCACTTCAACCAGTCCATATTCTTCAATCACCCTTGTAACCGATTCATTTCAATATCCAACAATCGACACCATTTCTGGGGGAAAATACCACTCCCGGACCATCTGAACGCCTCCCTTGCTGCTGCTTCAAATCATTCTCCCAACTCCGGTCAACCACCTTCCTGTTTCTCGACCAAATCCGGCAACAACACCAAATCCCGTTCAAGCCAAGATCTCAGAGTAATCACCATCCATCATTCACGGAAGCAGCATCATACACAAGCATTTAATCCCAGCTTCGATGAATACCCATTGATGTCGCTCAAAGAACTGCTGCTTCTGATTTCGGAAGAGGAAATTTGCACTCCATCAGCCAACTAACACCAATTGTCGCTGCCATCTTACTTCCATGAGTAAATGAAACACCAGCTGCTTGGAAGAAATGACTTCTGTTCCCATATTAGAAATGAGATACGTGGAGATCCGGACACGTTGCACCTCTCAACTTCTAACGCACATCATGTGCTTTACCTTCAAAGAATAAAGAAAGCCCGTTGCTTCACTATGATATCTTCCGACTGTGAGCTATTTTTGGTGGTGCTAACAAAAGGAAATTAAATGGCAGCATATTTGCAGAAGTGCCTTTGGTGCCATGAGCCAATGGTGATACTTTTTGTCGCAAACGCACTCTCTGCTTCAGTTTTAACACTTATTCTTTTGTTAACCAGAATACATTTATACATTCTACAGAAGCACCAAACTAGTGTTATTAGCCAAAATATCGAGTCCTAACTAATATAAATATGAGTATAAAATGCAGCACCTACGTGCTTTGATGAGTGCTAAAAAGTGCATATTTCTATATATTTTTCTTGGCATTTAACTTATTTTTTGTGCATTAATTCTACATTTTATCCATATTCTGTATTTTCATTGTTTTCAAGAATAAATATTTTTATTAATTAATTTTGCATTTTTAGGTTGTAAATAAAGTTTGGATGAATTGTGGAGCGGAAAGAGCAGAAAAGTAGTGAAAAGTCGGGAGGAATTACGCAAGGAAGCCGCGAGGAATGTTGTGCACAAGACCAAAAGGCTAGAAATGGGCTTAACAAGGAAGAATTGTTCTTAAAGAAGATATGGGCTTGGCATACCCAAGGTCCAAAACCCTTACCCAAACCCATTTCCAATATCCATACCCGCCTCCATCTTCAGCCGTCAGATTGGATCATCTCAGCATCCTACGGTCGCTTCATCATAGTGCATCAAAATCTGAAGCTCTTGTCAAACACTATAGCACCTAACTCCATCTTGAGCCGTCAGTTTCGTTGTGTCACGCATCCAACGGTCGCTCAAGACCTGCTTCCATCTTGCCGTTAGAATCAATCTAGAATTGATAATCCAACGCTTTCGCTTCAATGTGCATCAGATTTTGATGTTCCGCTCAACACTACAACACCTGACACCTATACCCTTCAGCCAAACGCACCTTACCCAAATTCTCATCTTCCTCCTTCGAGCAGTCGAGCTCTGCTCCTGCCAACTCCACCCTCTCCGTCGCCTCAACCACCACCACTCCCCTCCACGAGCCGTCAAATCCCCAAACACTCGAACCCATCACTACCACCTAATCCCCCCATCATTCTAGCCTACAATTCTATCACTTTCTCCTCTTCACAGTTCCTGAAACCCTAGGAGAGAAAATGGTGGAATAGCTCGAGCTAAGGCAATTGTACCAGAAGAGTGAGCAGGAGAGGAGGAGGAAGCGTCGGTCAAGCTAATTGAGTGGATATCAGAAGTAGTTGGTAAGAATTTTTGATTTAATTTGTAAACCCTAATTTTAGAAATTAGGTATTTTGGGGGAATTGAAATTGGGTATAAATAGAAGGCTTGTGTGTTGTGTTGGGGCATGCCTGGGCTAGCCAGAGCTTCACCCAAGAGGACTGGACTAGCCAGTTCCTCAACTGTGTTATTTTCAATTGTTTTGCACAATGTTTGTTATGTTCTGATTTCATGTCTAGGGTTTAGATGAAACCCCAATTCTGATGTTAAGTTGTTCATATTCTAGACAGTGTTCTTGTTGTGATATAATGTTGTGGATAAATATAATCTAAACATGTCAGCATTTTACTTTCACAATGTATGCCTTGTATCCACTGTAGTCAGGTTATTTCTATGTTGAATTTGTTGCAACTCATGCTTAACAGATTGTTGTTCATAACTTTGACTAATTGTACTTTAATCTGACAGTTAGTACTTTGTAGGAACACCTTAGTTGCGATTAGAATATCCTTCAGGATTGTTTAGCTATCTAAGAGGTTAATCCATAGTTAGTTGCATTGTGAGAAGGCAGCTAGAACTAGGATTAGGATCATCTTAGAGACACTGAACCATTCTCCTAAGACAATCCTTTGATGAGCAGCAGGCATAGAACCTCAACTGCCATCTAGATAGTTAGATGAGGCTAGAACTTCACTAATATCTATACAAGGAACAAGACTCTATTAGAAATAGGAGGACTTAGCTTAGGAAAAGGGTGGATTCAAGATCCTAGTCCCTCCCATATCACTGCCATTTAGAATTCTTTAGGAAATCACTTAGAAAACAACATATCAGCCTCCTTGTCACTGTGGACTTTCCCCTACTTGCACACTAGCTTCATCAAGACCCTGTATACTTGTAGGTAAAACATAGGTTGTAGTTTTAGGTACTCTTTGCCCAGCTACCAAGTTTTTGGCGCTGCTGCCGGGGACTGGTGCTGTGTAGTTGAAAAAAAAAAAAGAAAAAAAAATTGCTCTTGCTTTTCTGTTTTCAACCTGCTGTAACTTAGTGTAACTTAGTGTAGATTAGTGTAGCTGTAGTTTTGTATCTTAGTACCACCTGTAGTGTAACTTAGTGTAGCTTTAATGTTGTTGTTTTAGTGTAGCTGTAATTTTGTATCTTTAGTTGTAACTTAGTTTGCATCTTCATCTTCATATTTGCATCATCTTGCATTGCATTTGCATCTTGCACTGCATATTCATTATTGCATTCTTCCCTTGCTTCTGCCTCACTTTTCTTCAAAGAGACTGATCATCTCTGTTGAGTGCAGGTACTATTGGGCTTGCCACCTTGCTTCTGGCATGTTGCTGCCTGACTTGTTGTTGTGTCTAGTTGTGCTGCTTTCCCTTGTTGCAGCTGCTGCTCTCTTCTCCATCTCTGTTGTTATGCCTGCTGTTCTGTGAGCTGGTGCTGTGGGCTGACTGTTGCTACCCACTGAAGCCTGCTGTTGGGCTGAAGTTGCTGTTGCTGTGAACCAAGCCCAACTGGGTTGTGCAACTGCAATTACTGAGCAGCTGGGCTGTGCTAACTAGTAAGCCTAAACCCATCAGTAAACCCAATTTTTGGGCTTGTAATTTTAAGATTGAATGCTGGGCTTGTAGTTTAACTAAACTGTGGGCCTGTATTTAAGCTGAACTGTGGGCTTATTTTTTTTCTGAACTGTGGGTTTCAACCCTGAAATTTGAATTTCTGAACTGTGGGCTTGACCCAAACAAAAGTTGACAACCATTTTCAAACCCAGTTGCACTTCTTTTTGGGATGTGTAAATTCTAAAAGTGATTATGGGCTTGTGAATTGGACTGTGGACTTAGTTACATTTTGGGCCTCAAACTGAAATTTGTTTAAACTGTGGTCTCCAACCATTTGTGGGCTTAGACTCAACTGAACTTTAAACCCCTACATTGTGAGCTTAGACCCAGACCAAAAATTTGAAAAACGTTTTAAAGTTTTAAAACCCAGCTGGGCCTCGCATTCCAGTTAACTGCTAGCCCAAAAAAACCCAACTATTTCTGAACTCTGGGCTTGTTTCTGAAATGTGGGCCTGAACCAAACTTCGAGTGGGCCAAACTTTCAAAATTCCAAAAAACCAACGGTGAGATTTACTCACCAACAGTGGGCCTAAGAATCAAAGTTTTTAAAACAAATTTGGGATCCAAAAACAACCCTTATGGGCTCCTGAACCCAAATAGTTGGACCTCTTCTTTTTCAAAACCTTTTGCTGGGTTCAATTCAAACTAATTCGTTGGGCTTCACTTCACACAAGTTGTGGGATGTTTTCAAATTTCTAGTGGGCTGTGCATTCTTCCACCAATGTGGGCTTGCTCCCGATTTTAAAACCAAATTTTTCTTTTCTTTCTTCCTAAAAATCAAAAAGTTTCTTTCTCTTTCTCCCATAAAAACCAAAGTTTTCCAAATGTTTCCCTAAAAACCAAAATTTTTCTTTTTCCCATAAAAACCAAATGTTTTCCATTCCCGACAAAACCAAATGTTTCCCATCAAAACCAAATGTACGGTAGAATTTTCTTGTATATAATCCAGTAGATAATTGATAGGCTTCTAAAAGGTCCTAAAAATTATCCCCGGCCAAAAACTTGGTGGGCCCGGAGAAGTGTATAAAATTAAAGCGCAAAGAAACGGGGGCCTACAGTAATACCGCAAGTGCACGGTCGTCAGTTGTAGCTCGTGCAAGTACGGGTCGATCCACAGAGATTGGGAGTGTTTTGAAGTTTCTAGCTAATTGGGTTCCTAAATTTGCTTTGGGCTTAGTGGGTTTGATAACAATAGGCTTTTGATTAAGCCTTTGCTTTCAAAGTAAAAGTAAGATGGGCTTGACCTTTGGCCTTTGGAATGAACTGAGCCTTGTGCTCAGTTGGTCTTAAAATGAATTGAACTGGGCCTTAATAATGAATTTGGGCTTGGATCCTTAATGAACTGGGCTTTGATTAAGCCCACAGTTGACTGAATTGGGCTTCAGTTTGAAGTGAGCTTTTGGGCTCAGTTGGCTTTGGGCTCAGTTGGCTTTGGAAGGCAGCAGCAGTAGCAAGACTGCACAGCAGCTGCACAAGCAGTGCAAGTAGCAGCAGCAGCATAAGCAATGAATGCAGCAACAGCAGGGGAAAGAAAAGGCAGCTGCAGCAACAGCAAAAGAAAGCAGCAACAGCAGGGTTGCAGGGCAGATGGGTTGCAGCAGCAGCTGCACAAGCAGTGCACAGCAGCACAAGGCCAAAAAAAGAAAGCAGAGCTGGCAGTGAAGCAAAAACAAATGAAGAAAAACAATGCAGCAGTGCAAGGCAAGTGAGAAAGAAAAGATGGCAGTGAACAAAACAGTGAAGACAATAAAGAAAACAAGCAGAGAACAATGCAAGAACTAAACAAAGCAAATACTAGACAGCAAAGAAAGATAACAAAACAAACCAAGGCCTAAGGCCAAGGGCAGGGATGTGGAGAAGCTAACAGAGCAAAGCTAAGGCAAGAATACAGGCAAACAAAAATGGAATGGCAAGACAATCAGCTTGCTATGAGCACTGATTTCTTCCATTGCACAATCAGCACATTGCATCCTAAGCATACAAAAGGAATGGCAAGATAATCAGCTTGCTATGAGCACTGATTTCTTCCATTACTCAATCAGTTCAATGCTTCAAAGGTAACTAGCCTAGCATACCATCACTTCATGATAATGAATTGAAACGCAGTGAGCATTTAAACTAACAAAGGCACATTAAACAGAGTAAACACTTAACATGATTAACATTAACAGGAACATAACAGGAAATTAAAAGTATGCATATCAACAGGAACATAACAATCATGAACATAAATGAAATTGAACTGAAATTAAAAACATTAACAGGACATGAAAGTCCTGGATGCTGGCTATTCCAAGCATGGTCTTTACATCACACCCACAAGGCTATTTATAGTCCACAACACAATTAGGGTTCTACCAAAAACAATTCCCAAATTAAAAACAGTAGACTAGGGTTTGATTTCTTTACCTAATTTGATGTAGCAACATCAAATTGAACTCGACCCATTCTTCTATTTGTCCTCCTCTACCTCTCCATGCCTTCAATTTCACTCTAGCTTCACCTAATTCTCTACCATGTCTATCAATGCTTTTTCTCTATTTTCAAAACCCTAGACTAGGGGAAAACAGTGAAAAGAAGTGAGAGGCATGTTAGAGTGATAGGGTTTTCAATGTTGAGCAGGTGGGGAGTTGGTGGTAGCGGACATGGAGGTACGGCGGTGGTGGCAGTGGAGTTGGTTCTGCAAACAGGGAGGTGATGGAGGAGAGGGGCTCGACTGTTTTGGGAAGAAGGGGGATGTTTGGTTAGGTGGTAAGGTTCGGTTGCTAGGGTGTTAGGCGGCTTCATCAAATTGGAAGAACAGCGAGGATGAGCCGTGGGATGTGGAGCTGGTAGGTAGATCGGACGGTGATGCGGAGGCAAGCGAGGAGCGACCGTCGGATGAAGGGATACAACGAAACGAACGGTGCTAGATTAGGTTAGGTGCTGTAGTGTAAGGCGGGGATATCAAACTTTGATGAACAGCAAGGGAGCAACCGTTGGATTCAACTACCATCTAATCTGAAGGCTTGGAATTTCAGCGCTGTGGTGCTTGGCAGAGACTTCAGATTTTGATGCTCTATGAAGGAGCGACCGTCGGATGCTTCTGAGAACTGATCTGATGGCTGAGAACGGAGGCGTTTTTGTGTGTAGAAAATGAGGTTGTGCGCACCATTCTTCGCGGCTTCCTTGCGTGATTTCTCCCGGCTTTTCACTACTTTTCTGCTCTTTTTGCTCCGCGAGTCATCCAGACTTTATTTATTACCTAAAAATGCAAAATTAATTAATAAAAATATTTATTCTTGAAAACAATGAAAATACAGAATATGGGATAAAATGTAGAATTAATGCATAAAAGATGAGTTAAATGCCAACAAAAAGGGATAAATATATACAATATTTGGCACTCATCAATAATATTCTAGATAAATATTTTTTTTCTTTTGTATATATTGTGCTAATCCAATATGATCTCGGCTAAAAAATGTTGGATTCTAGCCTTGAATAACGGAGTTTTAATCTTGCTTTCGCCGTCAAATTGGGTAATCTCTTTCCTTTTTCTCTACTCAGCATGATCCTCTTCGTATGTTGTATTACAATTTTGTTCATCTTTTGAAACATTGAGGACAATGTTTAGTTTAGGTTTTGTGGGTAAAGAGTAGATACCACGATAGCATGCAATAATTGAAAACAGAACTCTTTCTTTTTGAAAAAAAAAATAATAATAAAAAAAAAATCATAAAAATGGAGCTCATTTACCTTGAAATGTTGACTCTTGTGCATGTATGTAAACATAAGGATTCTTAGTCTAGATATTTAGGCACCCTGATTCTAGCACAATTCACATGTGATAAGAAACTTGCACACGCACAATCTACCAATACATGTATAGCCTCGATCTTCAAGGTGTTTGATAGGAAGTTAGATTGCCAATCACTTTAGAATACTGAATGAGACTTGACTAGCTTGTTCTTTGGTTGGCTGGGATAGAAGTTGGAGGATACGTTAAGAAAAGCAACCATAGAATTTGACCGGATGCATTCGATAAGGGCCACCTCTTGCTAAGAGTCATGTAATTATGTTTTTCTTTTTGTTCATGTATCAAAAGTGTCACTATGTTGTAAAGATCAAAGTTATTTCTTCAAAAAAAAAAATCAGAAAAATTCAGAAAAATCAAAAAAATATTAAAAAAAAAAATAAAAAAAAATCAAGTATTTATTCATTCCATGTTTTGTCATGTTAAAGACAATAGTTCTCTCTTGTTCCAAAAATAAAAGAGAGTAATCAATGTAAATAAGAGTCATGTAAAGAGTCATCTTTTTGTATTAAATAGTCTTGTAATAAGCAAGGAGGGTGCATCCATCGATGTATAACGCGGGTAAACTGAAATATCACCAACTCATTGGGTGAACATTCACAATTCTCGTAAAGACGGAGAGCTAGCTTGGCTTAGAATTCGGTTCTTAGCCTAAAAACTATCTCTTGGTGATTAGTAGTCATAACTTCAGGTCATTCTAGAAACATGTGTAGATACACTTTACACTCTTATCACGTGTCTTTAGTTGTTATCAGTGCTAGGATTGTGCCTTTGATAGCTAGATTGACATCTCCATTTTGCTGTGAGCTTCTACTGTCTTGCACATGTCACATTTCATGGAATCTGAGCTTATATTTTGTCCTAGAACTTTGTAGGTACGTTCTAAGAAAACCTTCACGAGACTTCAACTCGTCCACTAGGGACACTTAGTGGTTTAAAAGGCTTAGTGCATACGCTAAATGCATTCGAGAGACCAGCGACAGTGGTATAGGTAGGATTTCCTTAGTTTTGTTTTACTTGAGGACAAGTAAAATTCAGGTTTGGGGGTATTTGATGAGTGCTAAAAAGTGCATATTTCTATATATTTTTCTTGGCATTTAACTCATCTTTTGTGCATTAATTCTACATTTTATCCCATATTCTGTATTTTCATTGTTTTCAAGAATAAATATTTTTCTTACTTAATTTTGCATTTTTAGGTAATAAATAAAGATTGGATGAGTTACGGAGCAAAAAGAGCAGAAAAGTAGTGAAAAGCCAGGAGGAATTACGCAAGGAAGCCGCGAAGAGTGATGTGCGGAAGACCAAAAAAAGGATAGAAATGGGCTTGAAGAAGAAAGTTGGTCTTAAAGAAGAAGTGGGCTCAAGGTTTTCCAAGCCCAAACTCATTTCCCAAACCCATATTCTATACCCAAAAGCCTAAAACCCAAATCCATACCCGCTTGCGTCTTCAGCCGTCAGATCAGTTCTCAGAAGCATCCGACGGTCGCTCCCTTGCTGTGCATCGAAGTTTGATATCTCCGCCTTACACTACAGTACCTAACTCCATCAAGTACCGTTCGTTTCGTTGTATCTCTTCATCCGACGGTCGCTCATCGCCTGCCTCCGCATCGCCGTCAGATCCACCTACCATCTTCCCATCCATCGCTCCTTGTCGCAGATCATCGAACCTCGCTGAACCCGCCTAACACCTAAGTATCGAACACCCTATACCCCTAGCCAAACGCCCCCTAACCCAAAATCACTCGACCTCTTCTCCTCCATACCCTGTTGCAGAGAGCTGCTCTGCAACTCCATCACCTCCACCATGTCCTGCCACCACCAGAACACCACCTCTGCCACTGCCGCTTCATCACCAAACACCATAGCCACCCTACATCAAAGACATCGAAACCCATCCATCCTATTAGCCTATTTCGCTAGTTTCACAAACCCTCTCAAATTTAGGGTTTTGAAATTAGGGAAATAGAGTTATAGGCATGACAGAGATGGAAGAAGAAGCAATAGAAGCATGGGAAGAGCAGGAGGAACAAGAAGAGAGCATGGGTCGTCGACGTGGGTGAAGAATTTTAGGTAAACCCTAACCCTAGTTTTCTCGGTTTTGGGAATTAGGGTTCGTCATTCCTTTTTTGTATAAATTGAGGGCTGGGTATTACTGTTGAGGTGTTCTTGGTTAGCCGAGATACCCCCTAATTGGGTTAATTCCAATGTCAATTTTACTGTTGATGATTCTGATGATTCTGAGTGTGAACTTGCTAATTTGATTGATGATTGTGAGCATGATGTGACATGTGTAGATGATTTAGGAGATTTTGATTTGATTAATAATGATGTGCCTATCGTCCTACATAAGTCACAATCTGATGGCCTTCCACCCAACCTAGATTTGGTTTGTACCCATATTGACAAACCGACTTTTCTGAGAGTCCCCAACCTAGGTTTGGAACTGTGTGCTTCCCAAGTCCTCTTGGACTATTTTGCTTCTAAGTATAATACATCTGAGGAACCACAGTTGGAAATTGCATGTTTGCCCGTCCATAGCACAGTTCACTTTGAGTTAGATCTTGTGCATGATGAACCCCCAAAACTGCGCGATTTTGTTTTCAAAATTGTATCTTCTGTAAAATCCAGGTTTGGGGGTAGCTCATTTGGTTTCACAGCTTCACGTGCTTTTCTTTCATGTGTGAAGTTGTTGAAACCGCTACACTTTGTCTTTTGGGTTGATCCTCAACTCTTTAGATTGTTAGTGTATGGTGAATATTTTTGTAAATAATCCAGTAGATAAAATTTTAAAAACCCTTTTGTTCTTTTTGTATATATTTTGCTTATCCAATATGATCTCGGCTGAAATATGTTGGATTTTTGCCTTGAATAACGGAGTTTTAATTCTGCTTTCGCCGAAATCGGGTATTCTCTCTCCTTTTACTCTACTCAGCATGTCCCTTTCCATATGTTGCATTTTAATTCTTTCCATATTTTGAAACATTGAGGACAATGTTTAGTTTAGGTTTGGGGGTATAGAGTAGATACCATGATAATTTGCCATAATTGAAAACGAACTCCTTCTTTTGAAAAAAAATCGAAAAAAATTCAAAAAAAATTAAAAATTAAAAAATCATAAAAATGGAGCTCATTTACCTTGAAATGTTGACTCTTGTGCAAATATGTATTTTTATTAGGAGTCTTAGTCTAGATATTTAGGCACCCTGATTCTAGCACAATTCACATAGTGATAAGAAATTTGCACGCGCACGATCTACCAATACATGTATGGCCTCGATCTTCAAGGTGTTTGATAGGAAGTTACGATTGCCAATCACTTTAGAATACTGAACGAAACTTGACTAGCTTGTTCTTTGGTTGGTTGGGATAGAAGGTGGAGGTTACATTAAGAAAGACAACCATCGAATTTAACTGGGTGCATCAAAAAGGGCTACCTCTTGCAAAGTGTCATGTAATCTTTTGTTTCCTTTTGTACATGTATCAAAAGTGTTTCCAAAAAAATCAAGTATTTATCAATTCCATCATCTCTTGTTCCAAAAATAAAAAGAGAATAGTCAATGTAAATAAGAGTCATGTAAAGAGTCATTTTGTTGTTTCATTGTAATAAGCAAGGAGGGTGTATGCCATTGATGTACAACGCGAGTAATTGTGAAATACCTCCAACTCATTCACAATTCTCGTAAAGTCCGGACAGCTAGCTAGATTTCGACCTCGGTTCTTAGCCTGAGAAACTATCTCTTGGTGATTAGTAGTCATAACATCCGATCTTTCTTTACACATGTGTAGATACACTTTAAACTCTTATCACATGTCTTTATTTGTTATCAGTGCTAGGATTGTGCCTTACATAGCTAGATTGACATCTCCATTTTGCTGTGAGCTTAAACTGTTTTGCACATGTCACATTTGATGGAATATGAGCTTATATTTTGACCTAGAACTTTGTAGGTACGTTCTAAGCAAACCTTCACGAGACTTCACTCGTCCACTAGGGACACTTAGTGGTTTAAAAGGCTTAGTGCATACGCTAAATGCATTCGAGAGACCAGCGACAGTGGTATAGGTAGGATTTCCTTAGTTTTGTTTTACTTGAGGACAAGTAAAATTCAGGTTTGGGGGTATTTGATGAGTGCTAAAAAGTGCATATTTCTATATATTTTTCTTGGCATTTAACTCATCTTTTGTGCATTAATTCTACATTTTATCCCATATTCTGTATTTTCATTGTTTTCAAGAATAAATATTTTTATTAATTAATTTTGCATTTTTAGGTTGTAAATAAAGTTTGGATGAATTGCGGAGCGAAAAGAGCAGAAAAGTAGTGAAAAGTCGGGAGGAATTACGCAAGGAAGCTGCGAGGAATGTTGTGCACAAGACCAAAAGGCTAGAAATGGGCTTAACAAGGAAGAATTGTTCTTAAAGAAGATATGGGCTTGGCATACCCAAGGTCCAAAACCCTTACCCAAACCCATTTCCAATATCCATACCCGCCTCCATCTTCAGCCGTCAGATTGGATCATCTCAGCATCCCACGGTCGCTTCATCATAGTGCATCAAAATCTGAAGCTCTTGTCAAACACTATAGCACCTAACTCCATCTTGAGCCGTCAGTTTCGTTGTGTCACGCATCCAACGGTCGCTCAAGACCTGCTTCCATCTTGCCGTTAGAATCAATCTAGAATTGATAATCCAACGCTTTCGCTTCGATGTGCATCAGATTTTGATGTTCCGCTCAACACTACAACGCCTGACACCTATACCCTTCAGCCAAACGCACCTTACCCAAATTCTCATCTTCCTCATTCGAGCAGTCGAGCTCTGCTCCTGCCAACTCCACCCTCTCCGTCGCCTCAACCACCACCACTCCCCTCCACGAGCCGTCAAATCCCCAAACACTCGAACCCATCACTACCACCTAATCCCCCATCATTCTAGCCTACAATTCTATCACTTTCTCCTCTTCACAGTTCCTGAAACCCTAGGAGAGAAAATGGTGGAATAGCTCGAGCTAGGGCAATTGTACCAGAAGAGTGAGCAGGAGAGGAGGAGGAAGCGTGGGTCAATCTAATTGAGTGGATATCAGAAGTAGTTGGTAAGAATTTTTGATTTAATTTGTAAACCCTAATTTTCGAAATTAGGTATTTTGGGGGAATTGAAATTGGGTATAAATAGAAGGCTTGTGTGTTGTGTTGGGGCATGCCTGGGCTAGCCAGAGCTTCACCCAAGAGGACTGGACTAGCCAGTTCCTCAACTGTGTTATTTTCAATTGTTTGGCACAATGTTTGTTATGTTCTGATTTCATGTCTAGGGTTTAGATGAAACCCCAATTCTGATGTTAAGTTGTTCATATTCTAGACAGTGTTCTTGTTGTGATATAATGTTGTGGATAAATATAATCTAAACATGTCAGCATTTTACTTTCACAATGTATGCCTTGTATCCACTGTAGTCAGGTTATTTCTATGTTGAATGTGTTGCAACTCATGCTTAACAGAATGTTGTTCATAACTTTGACTAATTGTACTTTAATCTGACAGTTAGTACTTTGTAGGAACACCTTAGTTGCGATTAGAATATCCTTCAGGATTGTTTAGCTATCTAAGAGGTTAATCCATAGTTAGTTGCATTGTGAGAAGGCAGCTAGAACTAGGATTAGGATCATCTTAGAGACACTGAACCATTCTCCTAAGACAATCCTTTGATGAGCAGCAGACATAGAACCTCAACTGCCATCTAGATAGTTAGATGAGGCTAGAACTTCACTAATATCTATACAAGGAACAAGACTCTATTAGAACTAGGAGGACTTAGCTTAGGAAAAGGGTGGATTCAAGATCCTAGTCCCTCCCATATCACTGCCATTTAGAATTCTTTAGGAAATCACTTAGAAAACAACATATCACCCTCCTTGTCACTGTGGACTTTCCCCTACTTGCACACTAGCTTCATCAAGACCCTGTATACTTGTAGGTAAAACATAGGTTGTAGTTTTAGGTACTCTTTGCCCAGCTACCAAGTTTTTGGCGCTGCTGCCGGGGACTGGTGCTGTGTAGTTGAAAAAAAAAAAGAAAAAAAAATTGCTCTTGCTTTTCTGTTTTCAACCTACTATAACTTAGTGTAACTTAGTGTAGATTAGTGTAGCTGTAGTTTTGTATCTTAGTATCACCTGTAGTGTAACTTAGTGTAGCTTTAATGTTGTTGTTTTAGTGTAGCTGTAATTTTGTATCTTTAGCTGTAACTTAGTTTGCATCTTCATCTTCATATTTGCATCATCTTGCATTGCATTTGCATCTTGCACTGCATATTCATTATTGCATTCTTCCCTTGCTTCTGCCTCACTTTTCTTCAAAGAGACTGATCATCTCTGTTGAGTGCAGGTACCATTGGGCTTGCCACCTTGCTTCTGGCATGTTGCTGCCTGACTTGTTGTTGTGTCTAGTTGTGCTGCTTTCCCTTGTTGCAGCTACTGCTCTCTTCTCCATCTCTGTTGCTATGCCTGCTGTTCTGTGAGCTGGTGCTGTGGGCTGACTGTTGCTACCCACTGAAGCCTGTTGTTGGGCTGAAGTTGCTGTTGCTGTGAACCAAGCCCAACTGGGTTGTGCAACTGCAATTACTGAGCAGCTGGGCTGTGCTAACTAGTAAGCCTAAACCCATCAGTAAACCCAATTTTTGGGCTTGTAATTTTAAGATTGAATGCTGGGCTTGTAGTTTAACTAAACTGTGGGCCTGTATTTAAGCTGAACTGTGGGCTTATTTTTTTTCTGAACTGTGGGTTTCAACCCTGAAATTTGAATTTCTGAACTGTGGGCTTGACCCAAACAAAAGTTGACAACCATTTTCAAACCCAGTTGCACTTCTTTTTGGGATATGTAAATTCTAAAAGTGATTATGGGCTTGTGAATTGGACTGTGGACTTAGTTACATTTTGGGCCTCAAACTGAAATTTGTTTAAACTGTGGTCTCCAACCATTTGTGGGCTTAGACTCAACTGAACTTTAAACCCCTACATTGTGAGCTTAGACCCAGACCAAAAATTTGAAAAACGTTTTAAAGTTTTAAAACCCAGCTGGGCCTCGCATTCCAGTTAACTGCTAGCCCAAAAAAACCCAACTGTTTCTGAACTCTGGGCTTGTTTCTGAAATGTGGGCCTGAACCAAACTTCGAGTGGGCCAAACTTTCAAAATTCCAAAAAACCAACGGTGAGATTTACTCACCAACAGTGGGCCTAAGAATCAAAGTTTTTAAAACAAATTTGGGATCCAAAAACAACCCTTATGGGCTCCTGAACCCAAATAGTTGGACCTCTTCTTTTTCAAAACCTTTTGCTGGGTTCAATTCAAACTAATTCGTTGGGCTTCACTTCACACAAGTTGTGGGATGTTTTCAAATTTCTAGTGGGCTGTGCATTCTTCCACCAATGTGGGCTTGCTCCCGATTTTAAAACCAAATTTTTCTTTTCTTTCTTCCTAAAAATAAAAAAGTTTCTTTCTCTTTCTCCCATAAAAACCAAAGTTTTCCAAATGTTTCCCTAAAAACCAAAATTTTTCTTTTTCCCATAAAAACCAAATGTTTTCCATTCCCGACAAAACCAAATGTTTCCCATCAAAACCAAATGTACGGTAGAATTTTCTTGTATATAATCCAGTAGATAATTGATAGGCTTCTAAAAGGTCCTAAAAATTATCCCCGGCCAAAAACTTGGTGGGCCCGGAGAAGTGTATAAAATTAAAGCGCAAAGAAACGGGGGCCTACAGTAATACCGCAAGTGCACGGTCGTCAGTTGTAGCTCGTGCAAGTACGGGTCGATCCACAGAGATTGGGAGTGTTTTGAAGTTTCTAGCTAATTGGGTTCCTAAATTTGCTTTGGGCTTAGTGGGTTTGATAACAATAGGCTTTTGATTAAGCCTTTGCTTTCAAAGTAAAAGTAAGATGGGCTTGACCTTTGGCCTTTGGAATGAACTGAGCCTTGTGCTCAGTTGGTCTTAAAATGAATTGAACTGGGCCTTAATAATGAATTTGGGCTTGGAGCCTTAATGAACTGGGCTTTGATTAAGCCCACAGTTGACTGAATTGGGCTTCAGTTTGAAGTGAGCTTTTGGGCTCAGTTGGCTTTGGGCTCAGTTGGCTTTGGAAGGCAGCAGCAGTAGCAAGACTGCACAGCAGCTGCACAAGCAGTGCAAGTAGCAGCAGCAGCATAAGCAATGAATGCAGCAACAGCAGGGGAAAGAAAAGGCAGCTGCAGCAACAGCAAAAGAAAGCAGCAACAGCAGGGTTGCAGGGCAGATGGGTTGCAGCAGCAGCTGCACAAGCAGTGCACAGCAGCACAAGGCCAAAAAAAGAAAGCAGAGCTGGCAGTGAAGCAAAAACAAATGAAGAAAAACAATGCAGCAGTGCAAGGCAAGTGAGAAAGAAAAGATGGCAGTGAACAAAACAGTGAAGACAATAAAGAAAACAAGCAGAGAACAATGCAAGAACTAAACAAAGCAAATACTAGACAGCAAAGAAAGATAACAAAACAAACCAAGGCCTAAGGCCAAGGGCAGGGATGTGGAGAAGCTAACAGAGCAAAGCTAAGGCAAGAATACAGGCAAACAAAAATGGAATGGCAAGATAATCAGCTTGCTATGAGCACTGATTTCTTCCATTGCACAATCAGCACATTGCATCCTAAGCATACAAAAGGAATGGCAAGATAATCAGCTTGCTATGAGCACTGATTTCTTCCATTACTCAATCAGTTCAATGCTTCAAAGGTAACTATCCTAGCATACCATCACTTCATGATAATGAATTGAAACGCAGTGAGCATTTAAACTAACAAAGGCACATTAAACAGAGTAAACACTTAACATGATTAACATTAACAGGAACATAACAGGAAATTAAAAGTATGCATATCAACAGGAACATAACAATCATGAACATAAATGAAATTGAACTGAAATTAAAAACATTAACAGGACATGAAAGTCCTGGATGCTGGCTATTCCAAGCATGGTCTTTACATCACACCCACAAGGCTATTTATAGTCCACAACACAATTAGGGTTCTACCAAAAACAATTCCCAAATTAAAAACAGTAGACTAGGGTTTGATTTCTTTACCTAATTTGATGTAGCAACATCAAATTGAACTCGACCCATTCTTCTATTTGTCCTCCTCTACCTCTCCATGCCTTCAATTTCACTCTAGCTTCACCTAATTCTCTACCATGTCTATCAATGCTTTTTCTCTATTTTCAAAACCCTAGACTAGGGGAAAACAGTGAAAAGAAGTGAGAGGCATGTTAGAGTGATAGGGGTTTCAATGTTGAGCAGGTGGGGAGTTGGTGGTAGCGGCCATGGAGGTACGGCGGTGGTGGCAGTGGAGTTGGTTCTGCAAACAGGGAGGTGATGGAGGAGAGGGGCTCGACTGTTTTGGGAAGAAGGGGGGTGTTTGGTCAGGTGGTAAGGTTCGGTTGCTAGGGTGTTAGGCGGCTTCATCAAATTGGAAGAACAGCGAGGATGAGCCGTGGGATGTGGAGCTGGTAGGTAGATCGGACGGTGATGCGGAGGCAAGCGAGGAGCGACCGTCGGATGAAGGGATACAACGAAACGAACGGTGCTAGATTAGGTTAGGTGCTGTAGTGTAAGGCGGGGATATCAAACTTTGATGAACAGCAAGGGAGCAACCGTTGGATTCAACTACCATCTAATCTGAAGGCTTGGAATTTCAGCGCTGTGGTGCTTGGCAGAGACTTCAGATTTTGATGCTCTATGAAGGAGAGACCGTCGGATGCTTCTGAGAACTGATCTGATGGCTGAGAACGGAGGCGTTTTTGTGTGTAGAAAATGAGGTTGTGCGCACCATTCTTCGCGGCTTCCTTGCGTGATTTCTCCCGGCTTTTCACTACTTTTCTGCTCTTTTTGCTCCGCGAGTCATCCAGACTTTATTTATTACCTAAAAATGCAAAATTAATTAATAAAAATATTTATTCTTGAAAACAATGAAAATACAGAATATGGGATAAAATGTAGAATTAATGCATAAAAGATGAGTTAAATGCCAACAAAAAGGGATAAATATATACAATATTTGGCACTCATCAATAATATTCTAGATAAATATTTTGTTTCTTTTGTATATATTGTGCTAATCCAATATGATCTCGGCTAAAAAATGTTGGATTCTAGCCTTGAATAACGGAGTTTTAATCTTGCTTTCGCCGTCAAATTGGGTAATCTCTTTCCTTTTTCTCTACTCAGCATGATCCTCTTCGTATGTTGTATTACAATTTTGTTCATCTTTTGAAACATTGAGGACAATGTTTAGTTTAGGTTTTGGGGGTAAAGAGTAGATACCACGATAGCATGCAATAATTGAAAACAGAACTCTTTCTTTTTGAAAAAAAAATAATAATAAAAAAAAAATCATAAAAATGGAGCTCATTTACCTTGAAATGTTGACTCTTGTGCATGTATGTAAACATAAGGATTCTTAGTCTAGATATTTAGGCACCCTGATTCTAGCACAATTCACATGTGATAAGAAACTTGCACACGCACAATCTACCAATACATGTATAGCCTCGATCTTCAAGGTGTTTGATAGGAAGTTAGATTGCCAATCACTTTAGAATACTGAATGAGACTTGACTAGCTTGTTCTTTGGTTGGCTGGGATAGAAGTTGGAGGATACGTTAAGAAAAGCAACCATAGAATTTGACCGGATGCATTCGATAAGGGCCACCTCTTGCTAAGAGTCATGTAATTATGTTTTTCTTTTTGTTCATGTATCAAAAGTGTCACTATGTTGTAAAGATCAAAGTTATTTCTTACCAAAAAAAAAAAAAAAAAAAAAAAAAAAAAAAAAAAAAAAAAAAAAAAAAAAAAAAAAAAAAAAAAAAAAAAAAAAAAAAAAAAAAAAAAAAAAAAAAAAAAAAAAAAAAAAAAAAAAAAAAAAAAAAATCAAGTATTTATCAATTCCATCATCTCTTGTTCCAAAAATAAAAAGAGAGTAGTCAATGTAAATAAGAGTCATGTAAAGAGTCATTTTGTTGTTTCATTGTAATAAGCAAGGAGGGTGTATGCCATTGATGTACAACGCGAGTAATTGTGAAATACCTCCAACTCATTCACAATTCTCGTAAAGTCCGGACAGCTAGCTAGATTTCGACCTCGGTTCTTAGCCTGAGAAACTATCTCTTGGTGATTAGTAGTCATAACATCCGATCTTTCTTTACACATGTGTAGATACACTTTAAACTCTTATCACATGTCTTTATTTGTTATCAGTGCTAGGATTGTGCCTTACATAGCTAGATTGACATCTCCATTTTGCTGTGAGCTTAAACTGTTTTGCACATGTCACATTTGATGGAATATGAGCTTATATTTTGACCTAGAACTTTGTAGGTACGTTCTAAGCAAACCTTCACGAGACTTCACTCGTCCACTAGGGACACTTAGTGGTTTAAAAGGCTTAGTGCATACGCTAAATGCATTCGAGAGACCAGCGACAGTGGTATAGGTAGGATTTCCTTAGTTTTGTTTTACTTGAGGACAAGTAAAATTCAGGTTTGGGGGTATTTGATGAGTGCTAAAAAGTGCATATTTCTATATATTTTTCTTGGCATTTAACTCATCTTTTGTGCATTAATTCTACATTTTATCCCATATTCTGTATTTTCATTGTTTTCAAGAATAAATATTTTTATTAATTAATTTTGCATTTTTAGGTTGTAAATAAAGTTTGGATGAATTGCGGAGCGAAAAGAGCAGAAAAGTAGTGAAAAGTCGGGAGGAATTACGCAAGGAAGCTGCGAGGAATGTTGTGCACAAGACCAAAAGGCTAGAAATGGGCTTAACAAGGAAGAATTGTTCTTAAAGAAGATATGGGCTTGGCATACCCAAGGTCCAAAACCCTTACCCAAACCCATTTCCAATATCCATACCCGCCTCCATCTTCAGCCGTCAGATTGGATCATCTCAGCATCCTACGGTCGCTTCATCATAGTGCATCAAAATCTGAAGCTCTTGTCAAACACTATAGCACCTAACTCCATCTTGAGCCGTCAGTTTCGTTGTGTCACGCATCCAACGGTCGCTCAAGACCTGCTTCCATCTTGCCGTTAGAATCAATCTAGAATTGATAATCCAACGCTTTCGCTTCGATGTGCATCAGATTTTGATGTTCCGCTCAACACTACAACACCTGACACCTATACCCTTCAGCCAAACGCACCTTACCCAAATTCTCATCTTCCTCATTCGAGCAGTCGAGCTCTGCTCCTGCCAACTCCACCCTCTCCGTCGCCTCAACCACCACCACTCCCCTCCACGAGCCGTCAAATCCCCAAACACTCGAACCCATCACTACCACCTAATCCCCCATCATTCTAGCCTACAATTCTATCACTTTCTCCTCTTCACAGTTCCTGAAACCCTAGGAGAGAAAATGGTGGAATAGCTCGAGCTAGGGCAATTGTACCAGAAGAGTGAGCAGGAGAGGAGGAGGAAGCGTGGGTCAATCTAATTGAGTGGATATCAGAAGTAGTTGGTAAGAATTTTTGATTTAATTTGTAAACCCTAATTTTAGAAATTAGGTATTTTGGGGGAATTGAAATTGGGTATAAATAGAAGGCTTGTGTGTTGTGTTGGGGCATGCCTGGGCTAGCCAGAGCTTCACCCAAGAGGACTGGACTAGCCAGTTCCTCAACTGTGTTATTTTCAATTGTTTGGCACAATGTTTGTTATGTTCTGATTTCATGTCTAGGGTTTAGATGAAACCCCAATTCTGATGTTAAGTTGTTCATATTCTAGACATGTTCTTGTTGTGATATAATGTTGTGGATAAATATAATCTAAACATGTCAGCATTTTACTTTCACAATGTATGCCTTGTATCCACTGTAGTCAGGTTATTTCTATGTTGAATGTGTTGCAACTCATGCTTAACAGATTGTTGTTCATAACTTTGACTAATTGTACTTTAATCTGACAGTTAGTACTTTGTAGGAACACCTTAGTTGCGATTAGAATATCCTTCAGGATTGTTTAGCTATCTAAGAGGTTAATCCATAGTTAGTTGCATTGTGAGAAGGCAGCTAGAACTAGGATTAGGATCATCTTAGAGACACTGAACCATTCTCCTAAGACAATCCTTTGATGAGCAGCAGGCATAGAACCTCAACTGCCATCTAGATAGTTAGATGAGGCTAGAACTTCACTAATATCTATACAAGGAACAAGACTCTATTAGAACTAGGAGGACTTAGCTTAGGAAAAGGGTGGATTCAAGATCCTAGTCCCTCCCATATCACTGCCATTTAGAATTCTTTAGGAAATCACTTAGAAAACAACATATCACCCTCCTTGTCACTGTGGACTTTCCCCTACTTGCACACTAGCTTCATCAAGACCCTGTATACTTGTAGGTAAAACATAGGTTGTAGTTTTAGGTACTCTTTGCCCAGCTACCAAGTTTTTGGCGCTGCTGCCGGGGACTGGTGCTGTGTAGTTGAAAAAAAAAAGAAAAAAAAATTGCTCTTTCTTTTCTGTTTTCAACCTACTATAACTTAGTGTAACTTAGTGTAGATTAGTGTAGCTGTAGTTTTGTATCTTAGTATCACCTGTAGTGTAACTTAGTGTAGCTTTAATGTTGTTGTTTTAGTGTAGCTGTAATTTTGTATCTTTAGCTGTAACTTAGTTTGCATCTTCATCTTCATATTTGCATCATCTTGCATTGCATTTGCATCTTGCACTGCATATTCATTATTGCATTCTTCCCTTGCTTCTGCCTCACTTTTCTTCAAAGAGACTGATCATCTCTGTTGAGTGCAGGTACCATTGGGCTTGCCACCTTGCTTCTGGCATGTTGCTGCCTGACTTGTTGTTGTGTCTAGTTGTGCTGCTTTCCCTTGTTGCAGCTACTGCTCTCTTCTCCATCTCTGTTGCTATGCCTGCTGTTCTGTGAGCTGGTGCTGTGGGCTGACTGTTGCTACCCACTGAAGCCTGTTGTTGGGCTGAAGTTGCTGTTGCTGTGAACCAAGCCCAACTGGGTTGTGCAACTGCAATTACTGAGCAGCTGGGCTGTGCTAACTAGTAAGCCTAAACCCATCAGTAAACCCAATTTTTGGGCTTGTAATTTTAAGATTGAATGCTGGGCTTGTAGTTTAACTAAACTGTGGGCCTGTATTTAAGCTGAACTGTGGGCTTATTTTTTTTCTGAACTGTGGGTTTCAACCCTGAAATTTGAATTTCTGAACTGTGGGCTTGACCCAAACAAAAGTTGACAACCATTTTCAAACCCAGTTGCACTTCTTTTTGGGATATGTAAATTCTAAAAGTGATTATGGGCTTGTGAATTGGACTGTGGACTTAGTTACATTTTGGGCCTCAAACTGAAATTTGTTTAAACTGTGGTCTCCAACCATTTGTGGGCTTAGACTCAACTGAACTTTAAACCCCTACATTGTGAGCTTAGACCCAGACCAAAAATTTGAAAAACGTTTTAAAGTTTTAAAACCCAGCTGGGCCTCGCATTCCAGTTAACTGCTAGCCCAAAAAAACCCAACTGTTTCTGAACTCTGGGCTTGTTTCTGAAATGTGGGCCTGAACCAAACTTCGAGTGGGCCAAACTTTCAAAATTCCAAAAAACCAACGGTGAGATTTACTCACCAACAGTGGGCCTAAGAATCAAAGTTTTTAAAACAAATTTGGGATCCAAAAACAACCCTTATGGGCTCCTGAACCCAAATAGTTGGACCTCTTCTTTTTCAAAACCTTTTGCTGGGTTCAATTCAAACTAATTCGTTGGGCTTCACTTCACACAAGTTGTGGGATGTTTTCAAATTTCTAGTGGGCTGTGCATTCTTCCACCAATGTGGGCTTGCTCCCGATTTTAAAACCAAATTTTTCTTTTCTTTCTTCCTAAAAATCAAAAAGTTTCTTTCTCTTTCTCCCATAAAAACCATAGTTTTCCAAATGTTTCCCTAAAAACCAAAATTTTTCTTTTTCCCATAAAAACCAAATGTTTTCCATTCCCGACAAAACCAAATGTTTCCCATCAAAACCAAATGTACGGTAGAATTTTCTTGTATATAATCCAGTAGATAATATTCTAGATAAATCTTTTGTTTCTTTTGTATATATTGTGCTAATCCAATATGATCTCGGCTAAAAAATGTTGGATTCTAGCCTTGAATAACGGAGTTTTAATCTTGCTTTCGCCGTCAAATTGGGTAATCTCTTTCCTTTTTCTCTACTCAGCATGATCCTCTTCGTATGTTGTATTACAATTTTGTTCATCTTTTGAAACATTGAGGACAATGTTTAGTTTAGGTTTTGTGGGTAAAGAGTAGATACCACGATAGCATGCAATAATTGAAAACAGAACTCTTTCTTTTTGAAAAAAAAAATAATAATAAAAAAAAAATCATAAAAATGGAGCTCATTTACCTTGAAATGTTGACTCTTGTGCATGTATGTAAACATAAGGATTCTTAGTCTAGATATTTAGGCACCCTGATTCTAGCACAATTCACATGTGATAAGAAACTTGCACACGCACAATCTACCAATACATGTATAGCCTCGATCTTCAAGGTGTTTGATAGGAAGTTAGATTGCCAATCACTTTAGAATACTGAATGAGACTTGACTAGCTTGTTCTTTGGTTGGCTGGGATAGAAGTTGGAGGATACGTTAAGAAAAGCAACCATAGAATTTGACCGGATGCATTCGATAAGGGCCACCTCTTGCTAAGAGTCATGTAATTATGTTTTTCTTTTTGTTCATGTATCAAAAGTGTCACTATGTTGTAAAGATCAAAGTTATTTCTTCAAAAAAAAAAATCAGAAAAATTCAGAAAAATCAAAAAAATATTAAAAAAAAAATAAAAAAAAATCAAGTATTTATTCATTCCATGTTTTGTCATGTTAAAGACAATAGTTCTCTCTTGTTCCAAAAATAAAAGAGAGTAATCAATGTAAATAAGAGTCATGTAAAGAGTCATCTTTTTGTATTAAATAGTCTTGTAATAAGCAAGGAGGGTGCATCCATCGATGTATAACGCGGGTAAACTGAAATATCACCAACTCATTGGGTGAACATTCACAATTCTCGTAAAGACGGAGAGCTAGCTTGGCTTAGAATTCGGTTCTTAGCCTAAAAACTATCTCTTGGTGATTAGTAGTCATAACTTCAGGTCATTCTAGAAACATGTGTAGATACA
>NC_039364.1:266691440-266758820 GCF_003573695.1 Papaver somniferum | reverse complement strand
GGGGGGGGGGGGGGGGGGGGGGCGATACATGATGAACTCGTGAGTCAAAAGCTGAAATATGATGACTTTATCATTGAAGAGCTGCATTATGATGAACTTGTCAGTGAAGAGACGAAATACGATGGACCTAAGAGTGAAGATGAAGTCGTTATTGATTGGGACTTACCACCAGTGTACGACTGTTTTCCAGAAGTTGAAGACACAGTTTTGTTTACTTCTGTTGGTATTGATCCTTCTATAAAGGAAGACAGTTAACTGGAAGCGGAAACTGAAGTTTTCTTTCAATCAGGTTATATCAATCATCTTATACAGGAACATACGCGAATTATAAGTATTCCTGTTAAACAAACTCACTCAGTTTATGAGAATCAAGTTACACATACAGTGGATGATTTTAGTTTGAGTTCTCAAGATTTATATACAATACAAACTTTACGTACTGTTGAGGATCTTGATTTGACATCAGACTATCACAAGGGAGAGGTTAGCAGCAAAGAAGTTTGCGGAGAAAACTATATCAGTAAAATTCGTGGGAGAATTTTCTCTAACAAGGGGAGGAGTATGATGATGTGAGAAGTACCAAACATAGTAAGTATTCCAAAACTATGTTATAAGGTAGCTTGGACAAAAAACTATAAGAGTAGAATTCGAGATCGAATTCTCTCTAACAGTGAGAGGGATTCAGTGTCTATAGATTCCCTTGCAATCAACTTGTGTTACTGATGGTATTTTTTGACGATGTTGTAGTAAGATGTTTCGTTCACTCGGATTTGTTGAGAATTTGTTTTAAGACTTAATAAAGAAAATAAGAAAAAATATATATACACAATTTGTCACAAGATGAAGAGACGCTGAGACGCAGAATTCCACTACTTTTCATATTGTTATGGTTCAGTCATTAACTCTAGACAATATAGGTCAAACAAAAGAAGTTGTGACTCTAGTTCTTTGCCGAAAATAGATTTCGTAACATATTATTTGTAAGTTAAAAGCATGACGCATTTAAAGTATTTAGAACTAAGCATGCGGCATCTAACAAAATAACAAATAATTAATAGAAATCATAAAGCAATTAAATCTATGCAAAAAGTCAATAAAAGAACTAATTCATTTACCACAATCATGAAAAGTTGCTTCCTCCGTTGTCCCAGTGATGGGGTCTAGCTCCGCATGGTGAAAACACACTCAAAGGAATTTTTCATTGCTCAAAAAGGTGTTTACAAGGAGAAAATGGAGAAATAATTCAAAATCGGGTATGTGTCACTGTTACTGTTGCTCTAAGACCCACGTCTATGGTCCCAAATTCTGTAGCAAATAAGTCTGTCCTCCTTGTGTCGCTGTCACTGTAGCATGAACGACAGTGCCCGTGGGTCAATGTTCTTCGTGTAGTAGCAGCAATGGAGGTTTCTCCAGCTTGATTTTTCGACTCTGTGGTGCTCTATTCCTCTCCCCAACTCTTCATCCCTCTCTATGACATCCGAGTAACTCTTTTATACTCGACAGGATCAAGAAATTTCGCTCATTCACTCCCAATAATCCTCCATAACTCTGCTATTAAATAGGATATTTTATTTCCTTTCTTTTCCTTGTAGTTGTCAATCACGGGCTTACTTTCCTTTTATTGAGTTCTTCATGCTTTAACTAGAATCTCCAACTCATCAAACGTGTGTGGTACGTCCCAGACAAAGAAATGCTCGCTGTTATGTCGCGAAAATTACCAAATATCTCGTGAATATCTCGTCCACCCTGTCAACTTCGAGTCCACATATACGACCCTATTTGATCGAAACAAAAAGTCCTACCATCCCTGTTTTGTCGTAACAGGTTGGTGTCAATCCAAATCCGGCAAGAAATCCGACATAATCTCAACTGAAATCAAGTTCGAAAATTCTTGCAGCGAAACAACCTCTGATATATCCAAAGTGGACACTAAATCCATATTTTTCCGAAACCAAGTCAACTACCTTTCGTGTTTCCACCAAACAGTCCCAAACCAAAGAATATCCACGAAAAGATTGCATAAATTGACGTCCCTAATCCGTCCTGAAAGTCTGCAGCTACAAACTACACTTTCCCTCCAAAACCAAGATTCAAAAGGTAGGGGATGACCTCCCCCTAATAGAGAAGGGGGTGCGAATAGCAGCTGCACTCTGGGTTCCCCTTAGTAATTGAGGTTCCCCTTAACCAAAAGTAAGAGTCCGAATAACATGTTCATCCGGGTGCTTTAGACAACTTTTCGAGCTTATTTTTCCACAAATCTTTATTTCCAAAAATACCTAAAAATAAATAAAAACACAATATTAGTACAGAAGTCGAGTTCTAACAGTACAGAGATCGAGGACAAATCAGACACAAAAATGTGTCTATCAAAATACCCCCAAACTTATTATTTTCTAGTCCTCGAGCAAATTTATTCTAGAAAATAAAATTCAAACTCACTAGGTGGTCCTAGTGACCGAATTGTAGTCTCGGGAGGGTTTACCAGAGGTGTACCCACAAAACCATTACTCCAGACCCTAACTATCTACGCAGAACCTTGGAAGGAAATAAAGAATCTCCTTGGCTGGCATACTTATTGACTACAGGAGGAAGTACCCTGATGCGAAATTCCAATTGTTGTACACGAGTTTGCACTCGAGCATACTAAAATTCATATAAAGTGACAAAGCTTTACTCAGATAGTTTCTGGACATCATAAACCGGAGTCAACCAATCACATGAATAGATTAAGAAGATGGATGTAGAGAAAAACGCGGATGATGTTGACTAAGGTGAACCTATCCTAATGGACTGAGATACTGGTCTGGACTAATATCAACACACTGGCATATACAAGGGAACCAGTGGTCGATAATCCTAACTCTAGGTCAACTCAGCTGGCATATACAAGGGTACCAGTGGTCGACTTTATTGCATTTATTCCGGTTGGTCTGGTGGTCTGGTCTCATTTTTTTTTTTTTTATCTCAGTCACTCTATTTCACCCTAGCAATGGTAACAAGAAAAATAAAAAGAAGTGATCAGGATTCTTTCGATGTTTCCATCACGAGGATATGGCGAAACTACCATGTTTTTTTTTTCTAACACCTGAGCTCTGTGCTTTTATGAATAGACTCTTCTAGATGTTTCCATCTAATCAGATTGGTTCCTCAACTCCTACAACCAAGATGTTCCCATCCACTTAGATTGGTTAGTGCCGACCTTAATAAGCATAAATTTGTAGTCTCTGGAGTTTTTTTTTAACTGCAACTAAAAAGTTTCTCCCATACCCCCAAACTTAAATCTAACATTGTCCTCAATGTTCTAAAGATAAAATTAAAAACATGAACAAGGAGAAACTGTTACCACTTGAAGCAAAAGAGTTAAGGAAAGATATTACCGTGTTGCATGAGCATGGGTTACCTCCCAAGAAGTGCTAAGTTTAAAGTCTTCAGCTAGACATTGGAAGAATTAGTCACCTCGTAGAATCATATAGCAGTAGCCGTTATAATTGTGGGTCATCTGGATCAAAAAGTATTACCCGCAAGAAGAGGAAAGTGCAACAGACCAAGAAGATACCGAACATACCCTCGCTTAAGACAACTACATCTACTTGTGGTTCAGGTTCAGGCTCTATAAAAGGGTCTAAATAAAAATCTTTCATCGGTTGGATTTCCTCAAAGCTAAGATCCGGTTCAGGCATTAGAGTCTGGAAAAACTCAAATAAGAACTTAGAAGCACATAACAACAACCTGAATAATTGGGGATCCTCTAAGTCAATTAGATTTGACTCACACAGCTGACAACAATTAAAGAGGTGGTCTTCCTTAAGAAAATGTGTCGACCCTAATATCCTAAAGTA
The DNA here is from genome assembly GCF_003573695.1 of Papaver somniferum. Classification (NCBI taxonomy): domain Eukaryota; kingdom Viridiplantae; phylum Streptophyta; class Magnoliopsida; order Ranunculales; family Papaveraceae; genus Papaver; species Papaver somniferum. The sequence continues at coordinate 266,754,981 of NC_039364.1, read as the reverse complement.
ATTAGGTTTAGTCTCAAAACTTAATAACCGACACATCTGAAAATCATATATTCCCACAATTGGTTGAAAAGTTTTTGGTGGGAAAACAAAGTCAATCTTGGTATCATAGCCTGGGTTAACCACATCAACCAGAGGATGGGTTTCTAACAACTGAGCTTCTTTTTGGACATCATTAGGTTCGGTAAAACATGTATGAAGATAATATTGTAAGATGGTTGAGGCATAAATGTCAAGTCCTACACGAGGGAACTTTCTAAGAGTTAAAGAACACGGAGAATGATAATCACCCCCAAACTTAGATTTTTCTCTGTCTCTATAAAGACTAGTCACAACTTCCCTAATTTCTAGGTCATCAGATTCTTGGAAATGGTCAATTGATTCTTCTAAGTTGGGTTCATCCTCACTCATTTCTACGAGTTTATCATCTTCTAAGACTAGTTTTTCTAAATCTCTAGATTCTAAAACAGTATTCTCAGGGTAAACTATTTCCTCTAAACCATCATCACAATAATATAAAGGATTATCAGCAGAATTTTCTAGTAAAGTCTCATTAACTAAGGTGTTAATCATAATAACTTCCTTTGATTCACTGATAGGCACATCAGATAATGGATTATCCAACACACTGCAGGCTAAAGGATCATGAAATGCATCGTCTAAAATGGTGGTATCTCTAGTCAAATCCTCATCCTTTTGAATAGGTGAATAATTATTAAAATTATTTGTATTTGAACTAGAAACAACACTATCATTATAAAGCTCAATTGGAGTAACAAATTCCTGATCACTATGCCTACATATTTCATGTTCTTCATCAATACTATCCTCATCATAGTCATCATTATTATACCATGAAAATAATCGAACCTCATCTAAACAAGTTGTGTCACCAATTCTAACCTCTTCATATTCATTATTATAAAAATTATCCTCATTTTCACGGGTGAGATAGGAAAGAATATATTGGCAATCACGAGTAATTCGAGCATTTCTTTCTTCCGTCTCTAATTTATGCATACGTGTTAACTCAACAAACTCACGTGTTGACTCAGTTAAGTTACATGTTGACTCATCTAACTTCCTGAGATTATCTTCTAAAGAAGGTTCACTCACCGTTAAAGTTCTTTCATCCATAACTAAGTCATATGTGTCCGGTAACTTATGTGTCGACTCAAGTAACTTACGCGTTGACTCAAGTATCTTACGTGCTTCATCTAGAGGAGAGGAATTATAAGAATCTTTCTCGCATGACTGGTATGCATGTGGATAGTAATTTGGCTCACCATTGTATGACCCATATACTTCAAAAGGATGGAGTTCCCAACCACTATTCACACTCTGGTCATAAAAGGAATAATGTTCATACTGCTCAGTCGGATACTCATTGTATTGGCTATTATAATACCAGTTCGACATCCTAACTGTAAGGTAATTCTAAATAAACATAAAGAAGGCTGACTCGACCACAACACGCCTAATTTATCTAGCAAACAAAAATCATGAAGGATCCACTTAGATTGTTTCTAGACCAGCTTCTAATCCTTCGAAAGGGAATTCATTATAATTTAAGCAAACCCCTCTGGAATCAATCCGAGTCAAAGTAAGTTGAATAGAGGCGAGCGAAGATGTGTGGAGCTTTGATACCCAAGGCCTCACCGCATTACAAGGCGGCGCAGTCAGGCATTCAACTCACAGAAACCATCATGAACTTTGAAGTATGCTTAAAAGAGTAACCAATATTTTCGAATGACTTTCCTATTAAGCTCGTTACCCCATCGGTCTCGTTCTAGTCAGTATTTTAAGCTTAGGTTCGCGTAGGTTACGTGTTCCTAAGACGGGAAAGAGGAAGCGGTGATGAAATCCGAGTCCTTATCTTGATTTGGCCAGGCCTTTCCCTTTACTAGAAAATTAAATCCGATTTCAGGTCCTCAACATATATGCATACAAAATCATCCAGTAAACCCGCTGACAGGGGATTCGAGGGTGTTTAGAATTATTACTTCCCGTTCCAGACGGGGGATGAACCATTGAAGTCGAATCGGGCCACAAATCCAATGTCGTGTACAAACCCGAGGGGCCGAGACGATATCGTAATCGTCGTCCTTCTCTGCACACAGTTTATATTTAAAACTACCCTTCTGTAGGGTTTAAAAAAATGTCCAAAAATAAAAGATTACAAAAAAAAAACCTTAATTACAGTTCTATAAAAAATAAAATAAAATAGAATATCTATATACAAAAATTTTCTTCTTCACTCCTTTTGGATTTCTCCTTTCTTTTCTTCTTTGGCTTCGCTTTTGTTTTCAACACTTTCTCCCCTTTTCTTTATCTCAGTTCCAAATCTGAAAGCAAATAAGAAATACCAAAAGGCGTAAAAAGGAACAAATAAAAAAAAAACCTAAATTTTTTTTTATAAACAAATACGCGTCAGCGCGCGTGATAGACACATTTTTGTGTCTAATTTATCTCGATTCTATATATTGATAGTGCTCATTTTTGTACTTATTATGGTGTTTTATGTGTGTGTAGGTATTTTTGGCCAATAAACATTTTAGGAAAAATCGGCTAGAAAAGTTGCGCGGGGCACCCCCGGAGGACACTTGCTATTCGGACCCCTCAAATTGATAAGGGGTAACCAATTACTAAGGGGCATCCATTTCCAGGCAGCTGCTAAAGGGAGACCAGCACAGGATAGGGGGAGGTCATCTTCGACATTTCAAAAAATCAAAAAGGAAAAAGAACTAGGTTGCATACCAGACTTTGGGTTGGATTTCTAGGGTGTTTTAGAGAGATTCAATCGCTGGAATTTGTTGGGCTGAACGTGATTGAGCATAACAGGCTTGGTATGTGCGCTGAAATCGATCAAATTGGGCTGGATAATCTGGAAAAAGGAAACATAGGTTCAGTTGTATACGGAAACTGTGTGGAATTATTTTAGGAATTTCAGGGAGACTAAAGGCGTGATATTGTTTCCTAAGGTGAGATTCTATCAAAGGAAGAGTTTCAGATGATTTGGAAGTCTTAGAAACGCGTAAGGAAGTTGGCAAAAAAGATTATTTCCGTGGCTTGCACGAAAAGAAAAAGAGAGAATTAATCGATATTTTTAGGTTTCTGAGCAGTATAAAAGGTGTGTTCGATTTCCAGGGAAGGACGAAGTCATTGGAGAAGTCGCAGAGGAGTTTGTAACACCACAGAGCTGAAGAGATCGAGTTGCAGGAAAACCCGCGTTTTTGTTGCTGCCGTTGAAGAACAAAGGTTGCAAATAAGAACATCGTCTTAAATTTGTAATGCTGCTACAGTGACTTCGTTGTAACAGTCGTCCATCGTTTTGCAACGCCACTACACCGCTGCAAACAATCAGTTTTATAGTTTTTCTTTCTTTTAATCAACTTTTGGGCTATGAACAAATATTTTGATCAAGTGATTAATATGAGGAGCTAAACCCCATTGCTGAGGCGACGGAGGAAGCCAATTTTCCAATTATTATGTGGTAAATTCTATTTAATTTAATTTTTGGAATTCTTTTATGATTATTTGCACTGAACTGAAATCGAATATATGATTCTGATTAAGTGGTTGTGTTATCAATTGATGGGTCATGCTTAGGTTAAGTCTTTTGATGGTCCATGCTTTCGATTTACAACTATTGTTTTGATAATCTACTTTTCTAGGAAAAAATATTAGAATCACTTTAAACGTAAAAAGTTGCATATATATTGTCTAGATTAAATCACATAAAAATTGGAGATTGGTGGAATCCTGAGTCTCAGTGCTTTTTATAATCTTGATAACAATTTTTTTTAAAGTTTTCTATTTTAATTTGAGTATAAAATCGAGTCTACACAAGTCTGAGTTGAACGAACTTTACTATCACTTAAAAACTACATCAATTTTTGGCGCCGCCGACGCGGACTTATATTTAGATTTGTTTTAGGTTTCTTTTTATTTTATTATTTTTTTGTTCTTTTTTACGCGTTTTTTTCTTTTTCGATTCTTTTCAGATTTGGAGCGAAGCTACAAGGGAAGAAAAAGTGTTATAAAAGGAAAGCATCGGCAAAGAAGGAAAGAAAAGAGGAATCCGAAAGGAGTGAAGAAGAAGATTTTGTATATAGTTATTTTGTTTTATTTTTAGAAACTGTAAATAGGGTGTTATTTTTGTAATTTTCTTTTTCTTTTTGGACATTTTTATTTTTGGACTTTTTGGACATTCTTGGACATTATTTTTAAACCCTAAGGAAGGGTCAAAATTAAATATCAACTGTTTACAGGGAAGGAAGACAGTTACGATACTGTCTCGGCCCCTCGGGTTCGTACACTGACATCGGAGTCGGTGGCCTGAGTCGACTTCAACGGTTCATCGCCCGTCTGGTACGGGAGGTAAGATTTTATCCACCCACGAATCCCCTGTCAGTGGGTTTTATTTTGTGTGACAACACACACCCCCGCAATAGAATGTCGAACTGGTATTACAATAGCCAATACAATGAATATCAGACTGAGTTTCAAAATGGACGTTACTACTTTGACCATAATGTGAATAATGGTTGGGAACATCAGCCTTTTGAAGGTTATGGTCCATACAATGGTGAGCCCAATTAATATCCAGACGCCAACCGGTCATACGAGCAAAATTCCTCTCTACTAGGGTCAACACGTAAGTTAACTGAGTCGACACGTAAGTTAGCAGAAATGAATAACTTAGTTATGGACGAAAGCAATGCAACGAGTGAACTCTCTTTCCTAGATTCAATCAGGAAGTCATGTGAGTCGACTCAAAATATTTTGTTAGAGGCCCAGAACATAACTGCTCTTAATTTTCAATATAGTGTTTCCAATATTACTTTTGAAAATGAAGATAGTTATTCACATAATCAAGATGACGAGGATAAAATTGGTAACACTACTTGTTTAGATGAGGTTCAACCATTTTCATGTTATTATAATGATGATTATGATGAGTATAGTGTTGATGAAGAATTTGAAATAAGTAGGCATAGTGATCAGAAATTTGTTACTCCAATTGAGCTTAATAATGATAATGTTTCTAGTTCAAAGCCAAATAATTTTAATAATTATTCACCTATTTAAAAGGACGAGGATTTGACTAGAGATACCCCCGTTTTAGACGATGTAGTATTTCCTTTTGATTACGAAGCTAATGATGGTTTAGAGGAACGAGTTTTTTCTGAGAATATTGTTTTAGAGTCTAGCGGTTTAGAAACATTAGTCTTAGACAAAGAAATTGAACTCGTAGAGATGAGGGAGGATGAACTTGACTTAGAAGAATCAATTGACCATTTTCAGGAATCATATGACCTTGAAATTAGGGAAGTTGTGACTAGTCTTTCTAGAGACACTAAAAACTCTAAGTTTGGAGGTGATTATCATATTCCATGTGCTTTAACTATTAGAAAGGTCCCTCACTTGAGACTTGACATATGTGCCTCAACCATTTTACAAGATTATCTTCATACACGTTTTCCTGAACCTAGTGATGTCCATAAGGAAGTTCAGTTGTTAGAAACCCATCCTATGGTTGATGTGGTTTACCCAGGCTATGATATCCAGATTGACTTTGTTTTCCCACCAAACATTTTTCGACCAATTGTGGGAACGTATAAGTTTCATATGTGTCAATTATTAAGTTTTGAGACTAAACCTAATTACTTAAGGAGATTAGGGTCGACACATTTGTTTAAGGAAGACCACCACTCTCATTGTGGTCAGCTGTGTGAGTCAAAACCGATTGACTTTAAGGATCCACAATTATTCAGGTTATTATTATGTGCTTCTAAGTTTTTACTTGAGTTTTTCCAGGCTCTAATACCTGAACCGGACCTTACCTTTGAGGAATTCCATCGCATGAAAATATTTTATCTAGACCCTTTCATAGAGCCTGAACGTGAACCACAGCTAGATATAGTTGTCTTAAACAGGAAACTAAACAAGGGTGCACTTTATTTGTTAATTTTCTTGGCATGTTGCAGATTCCTTTTACTTGTGATAGCTCTATTTGGTTTTGATGACCCACAGATATTTCGGCTATTATTTTATGATACGAGGTGATTAATCATTTCTTATGTCTAGCTGAAGACGTTAAACTTATCACTTCTTGGGAGGTAACCCAATATTCATGCAACACGGTAATATCTTTCCTTATCTCTTTTGCTTCAAATGGTAACAATTTCTCCTTGTTCATGCTTTTAATTTTATCTTTAGAACATTGAGGACAATGTTATATTTAAGTTTGTGGGTATGGGAGAAACTTTTTAGTTGTAATAAATAAACTCCAGAGCTTAGAAATTTATGCCTATTAAGGATGTCACTAACCAATCTAAGTGGATGGAAGCATTTTGATTGTAGGAGTTGAGGAACCAATCTGATTAGATGGCAACATCTAAAGAGTCTATTCATAAAAATACAGAGCTCAGGTGTTAGAAATAACATGGTAGTTTCGCCATATCTCGTTGAGTCCTTTTCACTTATGTTTTTTTTTTTTTTAAATATGTTTCTAAGTGATTTGGTGGGGCTCACGATTCAAGTTGTTCCCAATGCTACGGTGAATTAGAGTGATTGAGATACCATGAAAAAAAAACTGAAAAAAAAGCTGAAAAAAAAAGAAAGAGAAATTGAGACCAGACCATTTGACCAAAAGGAATAAATTCAATAAAGTCGACCACTGGTACCCTTGTATGTGCCAGTTGTGTTGACCTAGAGTTAGGTTATCGACCACTGGTTCCCTTGTATATGCCAGTGTGTTGATATTAGTCAGACTAGTACCTCAATCCATTAGGATAGGTTCATTTTGGCGGAGGCCTTCAGACAGATATGGGAAACACCGTTCACTTAGTAAACATCAAAACCATCTATGTTTTTCTATATCCTTCTTCTTGATCTATCCATGTGATTAGTTTTTGACTCCGGATATTGATGTCCATAGTGCAACTATCTGAGTAGAGCTCTGTCACTTTATATGAATTTTAGTATGCTTGAGGGCAAACTCGTGTACAACAATTCGAATATCGCATCAGGGTACTTCCTCCAGTAGTCAATAAGTATGCCAACCAAGGAGATTATTTAGTGCCTTCCAAGGTTCTGTGTAGATAGCTAAGGTCTGGAGTAAAGGTTTTTTGGGTATGCCTCTTGTAAGCCCTCCGGAGACAACACTCCGCCACTAGGGACACTTAGGGTTTAAAGGTTAAATGCAATCGACGATGCCTGCGTCAGTGAGTTAGGATTTTATTTTATTTTATTTTGCTCGAGGACTAGCAAATAATAGGTTTGGGGGTATTTGATAGACACATTTTTGTGTCTAATTTATCTCGATTCTATATATTGATAGTGCTCATTTTTGTACTTATTATGGTGTTTTATGTGTGTGTAGGTATTTTTGGCCAATAAACATTTTAGGAAAAATCGGCTAGAAAAGTTGCGCGGGGCACCCCCAGAGGACACTTGCTATTCGGACCCCTCAAATGGATAAGGGGTAACCAATTACTAAGGGGCATCCATTTCCAGGCAGCTGCTAAAGGGAGACCAGCACAGGATAGGGGGAGGTCATCTTCAACATTTCAAAAAATCAAAAAGGAGGGAAAAAGAACCAGGTTGCATACCCGACTTTGGGTTGGATTTCTAGGGTGTTTTAGAGATATTCAATCGTTGGAATTTGTTGGGCTGAACGTGATTGAGCATAACAGGCTTGGTATGTGCGCTGGAATCAATCAAATTGGGCTGGATAATCCGGAAAAGGAAACATAGGTTGAGTTGTATATGGAAACTGTGTGGAATTATTTTAGGAATTTCAGGGAGACTAAAGGCGTGATATTGTTTCCTAAGGTGAGATTCTATCTAAGGAAGAGTTTCAGATGATTTGGAAGTCTTAGAAACGCGTAAGGAAGTTGGCAGAGAAGATTATTGTCGTGGCTTGCACGAAAAGAAAAAGAGAGAATTAATCGCTATTTTTAGGTTTCTGAGCAGTATAAAAGGTGTGTTCGAGTTCCAGGGAAGGACGAAGTCATTGGAGAAGTCGTAGAGGAGTTTGTAACACCACAGAGCTGAAGAGATCGAGTTGCAGGAAAACCCGCGTTTCTGCTGCTGCTGTTGAAGAACAAAGGTTGCAAATAAGAACAACGTCTTAAATTTGTAATGCTGCTACAGTGACTTCTTTGTAACAGTCATCCATCATTTTGCAACACCACTACACCGTTGCAAACAATCAGTTTTATAGTTTTTCATTCTTTTAATCAACTTTTGGGCTATGAACAAATATTTTGAGCAAGTGATTAATACGAGGAGCTAAAACCCATTGCTGAGGCGATGGAGGAAGCCATTTTTCCAATTATTATGTGTTAAATTATATTTAATTTAATTTTTGTAATTCTTTTATGATTATTTGCACTGAACTGAAATCGAATATATGATTCTGATTAAGTGGTTGTGTTCTCAATTGATGGGTCATGCTTAGGTTAAGTCTTTTGATGGTCCATGCTTTCGATTTACAACTATTGTTTTGAGAATATACTTGTCTAGGCAAAAATAGAATCACTTTAAACGTAAAGAGTTGCATAAATATTGACTAGATTAAATCACATAAAAATTGGAGATTGGTGGAATCTTGAGTCTCAGTTCTTTTTATAATCCTGATAACAATTTCTTCTTAAGTTTTCTATTTTAATTTGAGTCTAAAATCGAGTCTACACAAGTCTGAGTTGAACGAACTTTACTACCACTTAAAAACTACATCACGACGCCAAAAATTGATGGTATTTTTTAATGATGTTATAGTAAGATGATTCGTTCACTCAGATTTGTTGAGAATTTATTTTAGGACTTAATAAAGAAAATAAGAAAAAATATACATACACAATTTGTCACAAGATGAAGAGACGCTGAGATGCAGGATTCCACTACTTTTCATATTGTTATGGTTCAGTCATTAACTCTAGACAATATAGCTCAAACAAAAGAAGGTGTGACTCTAGTTCTTTGCCAAAAATAGATTTCGTAAAATATTATTTGTAAGTTAAAAGCATGTCACATCTAAAGTATTTAGAACTAAGCATACGACATCTAACAAAATAACAAATAATTAATAGAAATCATAAAGCAATTAAATCTATGCAAAAAGTCGATAAAAGAATTAATTCATTTACCACAATCATGAAAAGTTGCTTACTCCGTTGTCCCAGTGATGGGGTCTAGCTCAGCATGGTGAAAACACACTCAAAAGAATTTTTCATTGCTCAGAAAGGTGTTTACAAGGAGAAAATGGAGAAATAATTCAAAATCGGGCTTGTAACAATTATATTTGTTACAAACCAGAGAACGATACAGAGGATGTGTCACTGTTACTGTTGCTCTAAGACCCACGACTTTGGTCGCAAATTCTGTAGCAAATAAGTCTGTCCTCCTTGTGTCGCTGTCATTGTAGCATGAATGACAGTGCCTGTGGGTCAATGTTTTTCGTGTAGAAGCAGCAATGGAGGTTTCTGCAGCTTGATTTTTCGACTCTGTGATGCTTTATTCCTCTCCCCAACTCTCCATATATCCCTCTCTATGACATCCGAGTAACTCTTTTATACTCGACAGGATCAAGAAATTTCGCTCATTCACTCCCAATAATCCTCCATAACTCTGCCATTAAAGAGGATATTTTATTTCCTTTCTTTTCCTTGCAGTTGTCAATCACGGGCTTACTTTCCTTCTATTGAGTTCTTCATGATTTAAGTAGAATCCCCAACTCAGCAAACGTGTGTGGTACGTCCCAGACAGAGAAATGCTCGCTGTTATGTCGTGAAAATTACCAAATCTCTCGTGAATATCTCGTCCACCCTGTCAACTTCCAGTCCACATATACGGCCCTATTTGATGAAACAAAAAGGCCTACCATCCCTATTTTGTCGTAACAGGTTGGTGTCAATCCAAATCCGGCAAGAAATCTGACAAAATCTCAACTGAAATCAAGTTCAAAAATTCTTGCAGCGAAACAACCTCTGATATATCCAAAGTGGACACTAAATCCATATTATCCGAAACCAAGTCAACTACCTTTCGTGTTTCAACCAAACAGTCCCAAACCAAACAATATCCACGAAAAGATTACATAAATTGACGTCCCAAATCCGTCCTGAAAGTCTGCAGCTACAAACTCCATTTTCCCTCCAAAACCAGGATTCAAAAGGTAGGGGATGACCTACCCCTAACAGAGAAGGGGGTGCAAATAGCAGCTGCACTCTGGGGTGCCCCTTAGTAATTGAGGTTCCCCTTAACCAAAGTAAGAGTCCGAATAACACGTTCATCCGGGTGCTTTAGACAACTTTTCGAGCCTATTTTTCCACAAATCTTTATTTCCAAAAATACCTAAAAATAAATAAAAACATAATATTAATACAGAAATCGAGTTCTAACAGTACAGAGATCGGGGACAATCAGACACAAAAATGTGTCTATCAGTTACTCATGAGAGTGTGCAAAGACTCGTGATGAGCTGGAGCCGCGAGGTGAGATTCTCAGATGCACCGTTATTAATAAATTATGTGAGGTTGCATACGAGTATCATCTGCAACATGGCGTCAAACCAGTAGCACTATTTTTGGACCAGATAATTGGCAAGGGAAGAGATGCTTACGTTGGCAGAAATTTTACAACAGTTACTGGCAGAAATTTGATACTGGACGTAGTCGAAGCATTTAAGAATGCGTCACCTTCAGTTAAATGTGTTAACAGTGAAAATTGCCATGAGATGTTGGATTGTTGGGGTTTGATGACAAGTCAGTTAACGGAGATATGTGATGTTTTTAATTTAGAATCAGGACTTAGTTACTGCACGCATCCATGGTATCTTGCAGTTGTAATTCTAAGTGGGGAGCCTACTAATCAGAAGTGGGTTATTAAGATTGTTAATCAGTATTTAACAATCCTCGCAAAAAGTCTGCTTGTGATGATTTTTGGTACATGCTTGAAACTGGATTGCAGTAAAAAGATGGAAAGATTAATCAAGGAGAACCAAACCAGCTTGGGAGTGCCTATCACAGTCCTAAGTAGCTCACCACCAGATGTCAATCAAAAATCTTTCGATATGGAGGAACAATTTGACACAAACAAAGCTAAAAAGCAGGTTCAGGTAACTGATTCCATTACAAACATTAAGCGCTTTGTTTTACCATATCCCGTGATGAATTTTATGGACTGAAAGATGTAACCTTGATATACTGCAAATGGTGGTTATGGCCGGTTTCTCTCTTCTTAGAGATTATGGTTACCGTTTGGCTAGATTATTTGGTTGCAACCTTAAAGAATTCATTGGTGGATATTATTCTTAAGGTAATAGATGTGAAGGAACGTTTACTGGCCAACAGAACTTACAAGTTGTGTCATTTATCTGTTCTAAAGGCAACTGTGGACAAAAGTAATTTGTTGCATACATCTGTAAGGCCTAACAAGTTTCAAGGAGGAAGAACTATGTCATTCTTTAATGGTGGAAAAACAAAACAGACCTCGTTTGGTTTCTTAAACATTCCAAATAACTGAAAACTGTCTGACATTACATACATTTTTCTTCCACAAGTGCCTGATTTTGTGTCACTTTCTTGGGATACTCATGTCAGTAACGACAGAGAGGCTTATGCTGGTAATTTAAGGAGTATGGGTCACGAAATAAGAGCTACCAGTTGTAAGATTAATGTGAATTATACAAGAGAAGCAAATGCTAATAGATGGCATGAGGATTTACAAGGAAAACCAAGGAGGAATTTGTTTCTTGCTTGTGGTGATTCAACGGCTAGCCCGTATAAGAGGTTAGTTTGTGTTGAGTATCAAGACGCAGTGACGGAATCAATGCTTATGACTGACATACTCAAGACGGGAGTCAGAAATGAAGATTTAGGTTTCGTGTTTGATCGCGAGAAAGCGGCGAATAAAGTGCAGTATATGGATATTTCTACTGGTCATCTAAGGCATAAGAAACTTCAAGGAGAAGAAGCTGTAGTACTCCTTAATGATGTAACTAGTTTTGTTTTCGATCGTGGGAAGGTCGAAGTGACAACAAAGATATATGCAGAATTCATATAGCATCTCATCGGAGCTGAGATTTCTTTCAACATGGGGTGATTGATGCAGGAGCATTTTATGCTTCTTGAGGAATGTTTTAATCTAGGAATGTCCTAAAAAATAGGGATGTTTTTAGTTGTTTCCGTTCTTAATCTTAGGTTTCTTTTCGTAGGGGTTATCTTTTTAATATAAATAAGTTGGAACTTATATTTAACGTGTTCTCAATGATATGAGAAACACAAAGAGGATTATATATTTATATTATCAAGATTACAAAGGATACACAGAATATAGGATATACAAAGATTTCCTAGATTACACAGATTTCCTAGATATTCAATTAGTAGGATATAGGATATACAAAGCTTTCCTAGATTACACAGATTTCCTAGATATTCAATTAGTAGGATATATATCCGTATAATAGGAAAGATACAAAACATCGTGACTTATTCAGTCACGGTTGCTATATGTCTAACACTCTCCCTCGATCTAAGCGGGTTGTCAATGACATTGAGCTTAGAGCGGAGTCTGCAAAAATGATCCTTTGGAGTAGATTTAGTAAAGATATCTGCAATTTAACCCGTAGATGAAACAAAACGAACATTAAGTTGTCCTTCCTGAACTCGCTCACGGACGAAATGATAATCAATTTCTATATGTTTCGTTCGACCATGAAATATCAGATTCATTGTGAGATAAGTAGCTCCCAAATTGTCACACCAAAGAGTAGGAGGAAAACGAATAGAAGCCTGTAGTTCACGAAGAAGAGATTCAACCCACATCAATTCAGCCGTTGCAATGGCTAAACCACGATACTCAGATTCAGTACTGGATCTGGAAACTGTCCGATGTTTACGAGAACTCCAAGAAATAAGATTGGAACCAAGATAAACACAATATCCACTTGTAGAACGATGATCAAGATGGTCACCCGCCCAATCAACATCAGTATATGCTGAGAAACTAAGCTGCAAATCTCGTTCGGGACGCAGAAAAATACCAAAGGTAGATGTATGTTGCAAATAGCGAAGGATACGCTTGAAGAGAATCAAATGAGATTCCGTGGGTTTATGCATAAAATGACATACCTTATTAACTTCAAAGGAAATATCCGGTCTTGTCATGGAGAGATACTGAAGACCACCAACCAAACTCCTGTACATAGTAACATCAGACAGCAAGGGACCATCAACCGGATGCAAATCAGTGGACGTGCTGAAGGGAGTGGTTACTGGTTTAGCTCCTTGCATATTGGCACGAACAAGAAGATCCTCAATGTAACGACGTTGCGAAAGAAAAAAAAACATTAGAGAGTTGTGTGACTTCTATGCCAAGAAAGTATGACAGCGAGCCTAGATCCTTAAGAGCAAATTCGTTATGAACATCATTCATAAGAGATTGAATACACTTCATAGAACACCCCGTTAAAATGATATCATCAACGTATACCAAAAGAAATATCACACTCTCAGCGGAACGACGAATGAACAAAGAGGTATCAAAGACCAAGTAACAAAACCAAGTTTTTGAAGAAAAGAGCTGAGACGAGTATACCATGCACGAGGAGCCTGTTTGAGGCCATAAATGGATTGATGGAGCTTGCAAACATAATCAAGAAACTGAGGATATTTATAGCCATGGGGCTGTTTCATGTAAACCTCTTCATGTAGAATGCCATTAAGAAAAGCATTTTGAACATCAAGTTGGCGAATAGGCCAATGATAAGACAAAGCCAACGTCAAGATAATACGAATACGGGCATCCAACTCAAAACCAGTTGGCAATGAGTGGAGAGGCCCAAAGGATTATAAACCGCAGGATCTTAGAAACCCAGACAATGTGGGACTAATAATCTCAACACGCCCCCTCACGTGTATCCTCGTTGGGTCTAACACGTGGAACAATAAATCGGGTAACGCAGAGTAAAGGTGCAGTCATTTGACTCCACACAAATAGCCTGCTCTGATACCATGTTAGAACTTATATTTAATGTGTTCTCAATGATATGAGAAACACAAAGAGGATTATATATTTATATTATCAAGATTACATAGGATACACAGAATATAGGATATACAAAGATTTCCTATATTACACAGATTTCCTAGATATTCAATTAGTAGGATATAGGATATGCAAAGCTTTCCTAGATTACACAGATTTCCTAGATATTCAATTAGTAGGATATATATCCGTATAATAGGAAAGATACAAAACATCGTGACTTATTCAGTCACGGTTGCTATATGTCTAACAAAATAAGCTATTAGGTTTTCTTTAGAAGACAGACTTTCATTATATATTTTCTTAAGCTTTAATCTGCGGATTATAGAAGAGTAATGGTTTTTTAACCTAAACTTAATTATCTAGCGTTCTATTGTTATCAATCCTATTTTCTATTCAATTATCTTTGTTCTATTCTCCCTAGCTTAGCTTAGTGTTTTAGTTTCTAGAACTGCATCAGCTTTCAAAGTCTTGGCTGGGAGGTTGAAGCCTAATTTGGATCGACTCAATGTAAATGCATTGTCTGTTTTTGCATGCGTACATGAAAACTGTGAGAGCTCAAGTGCAGAGTATTTGTAAACCTAAAAATAGATAATATTGTTGGTTGTTGACACTTAGGCTTGGCTAAACAAAAAAGAAGTTACTGTCGCTGGAACTTATTTTTATCGATCTAAGCTAGGATGGATTCTTGAGGATTATAGCTCTATGAACAACAATTACAACATATTATACAATGTCCATGTTAGATTTTTGCGATTTGAGATATGTTCGACTTGTGTAATAGTTTGTAATGTTTTGTATAGGTCGGTTTCAATTGAATCGTTCTGTTTTTCTAACTTAACTTCTATGTGCTTAAGGTGTCTTTGGCAGTTTAGTAAAACTCAAGAGTTTTCTCAAGCTTGTGCATCATCATCTAGAGTACAAGAAGTAAACGTCTAACTAGATGACTGCTGCGCAGTCAACCTGAAGGTGATTTATTGATTTTTGAGTAGGCACTGAGAGTAATTCCAGTGCTGCTTAGGACAGTAAACGAAATTTATTTTGTATATACTATGAGGGTTGATAGATTTCATTATTTTGCAGAGAAACAAGAGCGCCTGAAGCTCATACAAGACACGTTCAAAGAGGAGATAAACCAACATATCCAGGACTGCAAGAACACACTCAATGATCTGCAAGCCTATCAGATTGAATTAAAAGAAAATGCAGAAAAACAAAGTATGAGTATCGACCTTTTATTTTGTTATCCTGAGCCTTTTGTGTTGAAGTTTCATTTCTCAGTGCTTCTAGAAGACCAACATTACCCTAGTTCATATCACCAACCTTTACTCTTTTGTAAAATCAGTCCCTACTCGATTAAATGAACGTCATTTGTTCCATCTTTTAGACCATGTTGACCTGTTATTCGTCAAGTTGTTTCCAGACTACTTCTGATAAAATATAGATTATTAGTTGTGGCCCATTAATCAGATTTTTGGTTGTCTAGGTTGTCAAATATTCAGAATATGTTTAACACAGGAAATAATTATAAGGATGCTAAACCAAGAGTGCAAATTTGTGCATCCCTTAAATCCGGGGTGCACGTTCCTGCTCTCATTATTGGTGCACGTGCTATCGCTGGTTTCCGGTTTTTGTTTTATTATGTTTCTTTTTTTCTAATAAATTAAATAAATCTTAATTTTATAATTAAAAAAACCAATCAAAAAAAAATTCTATAACTAAAACCGTTTCCTTGTTCTCTCAACTCTTCCAACTTTAAACGGAACAAATCCAAAGAATGAAGAACCAACCAGGATAATGGAAAATGAAAGAATAAATTGAATGTTTAGACTTCATTCACATGTTCATCATCTACCCCTCCATCTAAATTACATCATCACCGATAAATTGGTAATTTTATGGTCCCCATAAATCAACATGAGATAAGTCATGAATCTCTATATGATCTCCACCATCTACTGTTCCCTCTCCCAAAAAAAAAAAGACTCCGATGTCATTAGCAAGATTGATTATAATCAGAGATTCGAAATTAGGTTGGCGATTTATTTTAAACTTTAGTGGCTGCATCTCTAGTCATCGTGTTGTCTTGAAGTTTGCGGATTCTGTTTTGGACCAAAATAAAAATTCTCTCTAGTTGAACTTCTTCGTCTTTATCATACTATCATCTTAGGGTTAAAACTTGAAGGAGTTTCTTTCATGATCCTTACTGATTCCAATGACAATGAGGATTTCTGGGAGGATTTGGTCACATTATAACCAAATTCAAACCCTAACTTTGAAAACATAAAACCCCTGATATATCAATACAATCCTAATGGAAACTGGAAGATGAAACTTAGCTTATATAAAGAAAACTCTCTTTATTGATGTTTAGAAAATCTCTCAAAACTAAACACAATCTCTAATCTCGCTCATATGATCAAACCACAACTTTGGTGATCATATATATATAGAACTATGATTTCCTTTTCTAAGTTCTATTCCCTTATTACATGTCTTTCCTTATCTTAGAACTAGCTATCTCCCAATTCTTAGAACTTCATGTATTTCCTAATCTTGTCCTAACCAGCTTGTTAGTGACTTTTATGTTGAAGTTTAACCAACATTCTCCCTGTTAAGCTTCAACCTTAGCCGTGACATATCTTGTACTCCAATCAGTTGTCTCATTTCTTCAAACTTGATCCGAGCTAATGCCTTTGTCAATATATCTGCTTTATGCTCAGTTCCTGGTATGTGTTCAACGTTGATGATCTCCTTCTCGATACATTCTCGTATAAAATGATACCTTTTGTGAATGTGTTTCGTCTTCCCATGAAAAATTGGATTTTTAGTGAGTGCAATTGCAGACTTATTATCAATCCTGATGAGAACTTTTTCAGGTTCTCTTCCTTTGACTTCACCCAACAGTTCTTGATGTCATATTGATTGTTTAGCTGCTTCTGTTGCGGCTATAAACTCAGCTTCGCATGATGACAGAGCTACTGTGTCTTGCTTCTGTGAGCACCATGTTATAGGTGCATCTCCTAGGTAAAAGATATGACCTGTCGTACCTTTTCCATCATCTTGGTCAATATTATGACTCCTGTCACTATACCCAACAATTCATTTTGATCCTCCTCGACCATACTTCAATCCACAGCTGATTGTTCCTCTTAGATATCTCAATATCTGCTTTATTACATTACCATGAGACTTGCGTGGACTATGCATATAACGTCTTGCTACTCCCACAGAGAAAGCCAAATCTGGTCTTGTGTGTAATAAGAATCCTAGGCATCTAACATTTCTTCTATAACTCGTTGGATCAATCTCAGCTTCTTCTTGTGCCTTTGAAACTTTAAGTCCAAACTCCATTGGTATCTTAGTTGGATTACAAGTTTCAAGTCCTGCTTCTTTCAGAATTCTCCTTGCATAAGCATTTTGTTTAATCTGAATCCCATCTACTCCTTTATGGACTTCTATGCCAAGGTAATAAGTGAGTTTTCCGAGGTCTGACATCTCAAACTTTGATGACATTTCTCTCTTGAACTCATTGATCACCTTAAGGGAGTTTCCAGTCAAAAATACATCATCTACATAGACTGCAATCACAAGAAGCGTTCCATGTTCTTCTCTTCTGTATACTGATGTTTCTTTAGAGCACTTAACAAATATGATTTCTCGTAAGATTTGATCTAACTTTGTATTCCAGGCTCGAAGAGCTTGTCTTAGACCATATAGATCTTTTGATAACTTATAAACCTTATGCTCTTGTCCTTTTACTTCAAAACCTTCTGGTTGTTCAACATACACGTCTTCTCACAATTCACCATGTAAGAATGTTGTCTTAACGTCTAAGTGGTGAATTTCCCATGAGTTTGATGCAGCTTCTGCTATTAAGAGACGAATTGTCTCTAGTCTAGCAACTGGTGCGAAAACTTCATCAAAGTTTATGCCTCATTCTTGAACGTATCCCTTAGCTAAAAGTCTTGCCTTATATTTGTTAATAGTTCCATCAGCATTTCTTTTAATCTTGAAGATCCACCTGAGGCCAATCACTTTTACCCCACTTGGTTTATCAACTAGAAACCAAGTCTTGTTTCTGTTGATTGAAATAATTTCTTCTCTACATGCTTGTGTCCATTTAATCGAGACATTTGCTTCCTGAAAATTCCTTGGTTCATCATTAACAAAAAGTAGCATAATCTCGCATTCTTCTGCAGCTTGAAGAACATAATCCTCCAGATATTGTGGCTTTTGTATTTGTCTTGTTGATTTTCGTAGTGGAATGGGTTGAGTTATTTCATCGATCTTCTTCTTCTTCTTCTTCTTCTAATGGCTTTGAGGCTCTGAATGTTGTTGCTTTTGGAAAACCTTGATGCGTTTGTTTCCCAACTAAACATGATTCACAGATCCTTGATTTATCGTTTATCTGTGGTATCCCTCGAACCATCTTGTTCGGAGACATAGTTTTTAAGGTTCTGAAACTTATGTATCCTAACCTTGCGTGCCACTTCCATGTCTGATCTTCCAGTCTTATATTCAGACACATTGTCCTTCCAATCATGAGACTTATCTTGTAGAGTCTATCCTGTGATCGAGGGACTCTAACCAAAAGTCTTCCACTTGGATCATGAACTGTTAGATAGTCTTGTCGCATTCTAACATCACATCCAACTTTTGTAGCTTGTCCTAAACTTAGAATGTTGCTTTATAAGTTTGGGATGAAGTATATGTTTGTGACAAGCTTCTGTTCTCCGGTCTTGCTCTGAAATATAATTGATACTTTCCCTTCAATTTCTACAGAAGATCCATCCCCAAACTTCACTTTTCCTTTGGTTTTCTCGTTGAGTTCAGAGAAATAGTGTGTCTTTCCAGTCATGTGGTTGCTAGCTCCGTTATCTAAATACCAGATTCCTTCTTCTCCATCCTTTGATTCGCAGTTCTTTGGTATTAGTTTCCCTTCGTTTAAGAATACAACTTCGAGCATGAAAAGAGCTGTATCTGCTTCCCTTGTTTCATTCTTGTTTGCTTCTTCCATCTTTTGTATTCTTTCAGGGCATACAGAGGAGAAGTGTCCTAGTTTATCACATCTGTAACAAATAATGTTTGATCTATCCTTCTTTTATTTCCCTTGGTTTTGATCATTCTGACTTGTTGTTCTATCTTGTGAGTTAAACCTTCCTCCCCTTCCTCGTCCTTTGTTTGCTTTACCACCTCTTCCACGACCTCTTCCTCTTGTTGCAGAGTTTTGTTGGTAAGAGTTTGTGTACAAGAGTTTTCCTTGAGTTTCTCCATTGTTTTCTTCATCAAGGATTCTCTCTTTATATGCTTTCAATCTTCCAATTATATCTTCATAGCTAGTATTCTTTAAATCTAAGACTTGTTCGAGAGAAGCTATGATATGAATATACTTGGATATTGGTAAACTATTGAGAAACTTCTTTACCAGTTTATCTTCATCAATGGATTGTCCAAGTGACGCAGCTTTTGAGGCTATCTCTGATAGCTTTCCTGCAAAGCTATCAATAGTATCAGTGTCTTTCATCTTCACTCTTTCAAATTCAGACATTAAGGTTTGCAGACGGGCTTCTTTAACTCGACCAGCTCCGAGATTACGTGCCTTTATTGCATCCCAAATTTTCTTTGAAGTTTCCTGTTCACAAACTTGTAGAACAAGACATTCTGGTATTGCTTGAAAGAGTAATCCAATGGCAACATTGTTTTTGTCTGGGTCCAATGCACCAGGATCAATTGTTTCCCAAACTTTGTAGATTTTCATCAGTACCTTCATTCTCATGGCCCATACTGTGTAGTTTGTGGCGTTGAGGATTGGAACTTGTATTGATGGTGGCGTGAACTGTTTTGCACGTATGATGGTGCTCTCGTCTCCCATGGCTCGGTGTAGACAAGCTCTGATACCAATTAATGGCAACTTCAAGATGAAACTTAGCTTATATAAAGACAACTCTCTTTATTGATGTTTAGAAAATCTCTCAAAACTAAACACAAGCTCTAATCTTGCTCATATGATCAAACCACAACTTTGGTGATCATATATATATAGAATTATGATTTCCTTTTCTAAGTTCTATTCCCTTATCACATGTCTTTCCTTATCTTAGAACTAGCTAGCTCCTAATTCTTAGAACTTCATGTATTTCCTAATCTTGTCCTAACCAGCTTGTTAGTGACTTCTATGTTGAAGTTTAACCAACAAATCCTGAGTGATTAATGAAAGACACGGTTTGATTTAAATCGAAGACATCGCCGGAGATTTCAATTGAGTTGGGAGAGACGAGAATATTGAGCATCAGAAGATATATATATATATATTTTTTCAGTTTGTAATTCTTAAATAAAAAAAAAAGAAAAAAAAAAGGTAAAGTAAAAGCGGAAAGTTAAGTGGTTTTGTGAGTTTTCTCGACCAATGACCAAGGACGGAATGTGCACCGAGGGGTGCACAAATTTGGACCCGCTAAACCAAAGTCAGCATAGAATGATTTTAGGTGAACTTGAGTTGATTGCACCGAGGGGAATTTATTCATATCCTTTTGACATCCAATTTTGGTAGACTACCTTTACGGCTTGCAGAAACTCACATTTCAGAAGCGATCTATTTCCTCTTCTAATTGTTTTCTGGATTGTTATATCTTGTGTGAGTTCAGAGTCCAAAGCTAATGAGTACGTACCCTTTTCATCGTGAAAATATTATGAGTGCATATAACAGTCTTACCATCTGGATTAGTAGGTCCCTTCTAGGTGGCATCGCTACTTTGTCAAATTTTGCTCTCAACGCTTCTATTTACAAAATTTTGTATAAGCAACTTTTCTTCTGTTATGCACTCGATTAGAATACTGTGACAGTCAATGCCTGTGTTATCATACTAATTTCCATCTAAGGTCTCCCTGCTTTTCGAATTGATTGGTGTTATGTAGGCTTTCGAATTCAAATGAAAATGGTAATCAGTTGAGAAAGATCTGTACTTTTTTTTTGTGTATCTTGGAAAATGCAAACAATTTTTTATAATTACTATGCATGTGGCGAATGGAAATATGTTGCAATTGAAGCATATTATTGCTATCTGTTTCATTTTAAATTTGTGATAGTTCTTGCACTGGATGCAAGGATTGGATTTCTCTTTGTTCTCATGGTTTAACATGTTGTATGCTTCGTTGCTGACCTCAGGGAGGAAATTCCAAGATATTTTTGGTAGTGCCTACTATGTTGCACCAGAAGTATTGAAACGCAAATCAGGGCCCGAGTCCGATGCATGGAGTATCGGCGTAATTACATATATTCTGCTTTGTGGGAGGCGTCCATTTTGGGACGGCATATTCAAGGAGGAACTACGGAAGTAGGTTAGCTAGCTGGATGTAATATGTTAACAAGTTTGACTGGATTGGCTGATAGTGGGTTGGCACATCTCGTTCCTAATTTGACTAGGTTAGCTAGGTGGATGAAAAATTCCAGCTACTTTTTCCCCCTTTCTGTCCATTTTAGTTTCGTTTATTGGATATAAATTATGTTATCTATGCATGTGATTGAACTTCGTGTTTTAAGGAACCATTGAATTTTGGATGATTGGCATAATTCTGGGAGTTTGGAATCGTTTGTCGAAAATTTGCAATATTTGAGGTTTCTAGCTGTGGAGATTGTCACTCAATAATTAGAGCACCTGTGGCACTTTTGCATGCTCATTATCTCCTTTAGATCACTTCATCTCTAGGAACTGAAATGGCTTTAACAACCTTGAGTTTTCTGGTTCAAGAGCTTCCATAGTGTTTGAAGTCTGCAATGATATGTGATTCTTGGGCGTATTTTTCATGGACAAGGGAAGTAGGCATGAAGTATGCAAGGTACCCTTGCTGATAGCCTGGGAACGAAATCATAGTTCTAAATCCCCGTAGTAGCAGTCTGGTAGGTACCTTAATTCATCATAGAGAACTCTGCCTAGCTGATTCTGTTGCTCTTGTAAAGGTTATTGATGAATGAAGCCAAACTTAAGTGCAGTTTACTATTCTAAATACCATTTTTTTTGTGGGAGTACACTAGTAACATAAGATGATATACATTGGCCCTCAAGTTCTTCGGTCGTCCCTTTCACCGTGGGAACGGTTGTACTAGTTAACCGATCTTCTTTTATTTTGTTCAGAGGGTTTCGTTTTGTACAACTTCTATTCAGATCAAAAATGCAATTAGGGTTTCCGTAAATTGTGTTTGTGGAACACTCCTGTCTATTTTCTTTGGCAATCATTCTCTTTCTTCTTCTAATTTGACTTCGTTTTCTTCTTCTAATTTTTAGAAATGAAGATGGACGAATAATCCTGTTGCAGATGATGAGGTTATTGGGTCATGCTTTTAACAAGTTCTTTTGGAGTCAAACGCTAATAACTTGATTGAGCATTTATTTGATAATACCCGTGTTTTCATTTTGCACTCATCTCGTCTATAATTGTTAACATGTTTTCTGTTTTTTGTGGAAGGGAATAAGAAGAGCCTAGCTGATGCTATAGAAAAGGGAGTCAAATTACAGGAACAAATTCTTTAGTTTTACAGAGAATATTACTATGGTGGTTCAATGAAACAAGTAGTGGTTGGTGGAGTTGAGTTTTGAAGAACAGACACTTAGTTGAGCTTCTTAAGAAAGGGGTGTAGTAGTTGTCGTTGTAAAAATGGGTGAGTTTTGTTATTGAATCAGCATATTTGGTAATGTTAGTTTGTTCGTTTTATGATTATTTCTATCCCGTTACTTGTAATTTTGATTTAAATGGTTTGTTTTTGATATATTCTGGGGTTTTTTCATGAAATTGAGATTTAACGATTTATTTTGGTTTTTGTAGGAAAGTACAAGTCTCCCGAACAATTATGCACCAGTTCACTATGATGAAATTGATTCATATAGCATGCAACTCTACTGATTATGTTGAAGAGATCCGAGGTTTGGTTTCGGCTTTTCTTCTCCTTTTGTTTTAGGGGTTTTCTTGAATTGAGGTGATTCCGCATTAAGTTGTTTGTTATTATTGTGTTGGTGCTCGTCCAAACAAATTTGTACTATGTGTGTCTGATGAATGAACTCTTTTGTTAAGTTCGGTTTTGTAAGTGATAAGTGATAGATTCTCAAAACTGCAGGTGGAAGGACTAATAATTGAGGTACTTTGTTTGGGTTTGCCAATATCTGATATGGTGATAAGGAAGTGCTGAGAACCATTCTTCACCTCTCAATTCTATCACCATTTTTTTATTATGAATCTGTGTATTTGTGAATCTAATAATTGGTTGTTTTGATTTTGTTGCAAGGTAAGTTTCTCACGGATCTTTTATTCGTGCTGGAAAAGTGAGGAGAAACTCCAAAGGTATATAAGACAGGGATATTGTTGCTCTCTCTGGTGGTTACAACTTGGTAAGCTGTTTTCAAATTCAGTTTTCTTTTCCTTTTTGACTGTGGACTTTAAACTGTCTGATTGATATTGCTTAGTGGTGAGTATAACCAAGAGTCATTCTTTTTCTTTTTTTCTGGTTGCATCACAACGCCATGATATTTGAGTTTTGTAATGTCTTCGCACATTTAGGGTTTGTACTTACTGGGTGTTGTTGAAATTTCTCAAGGAAGGTGCCACAAAGAACCCTCTGGATTTGAGGGCCCCTGGACAACCAAGAACCCTCTGGGTGTTGTTCATTCATCTTAGGGAAGATACGAAATCCTTTCGCTGTCGGGATCCTACTTGCACACTGAGATCGGAGGAGCATCCTCAAGAACAGGCGGACTCAGTATTGCCTTTCTGGTACAGATGGTCACATTGTTGGAGGTGGGTAGGCGGTCCCTTGGAAGCCTAGTACTGTTATACAAGAAAGTGAGCTTACTAAAAGTAATCACGTCTTAGTTTAAGTAAGGCCACAATTAACTTAAAACCATATTAATAATTATCGTGTATTATTTTATTATTCAAGTTCAAGGTTCTTAATCAAGTTACTCATGGGCCACGGCTAAGCATGGAGATACCATGTGGAGTCCTATAGCCTAGTATGTGTATCTTTTCAACTCACGCCGAATAGTTGGAGACTTGGAGGACTAATGGTTAGCATGTCAAAGAATCTTCTAGCCTCTTGATTTTTCTGTCACTTAAGCGCGAGGTTCTTCATATTTCTTAATTTATTAGAAATAATCAAATAAATTGATAAGGTCATCTATAAAGCTTGTTATAAAGCAGTTGCACATCATGTATCTTATTGTCAATTCTATAAATCTTGTTATAAACATTTGTGTCGTGTATGAGATTAACTATTCAGACTGTTTACGCTCATTCTTGTAGTTAATTATAGCTTTAGAGAATGATATTGCCAGGGATAAATTTGTTTCAGCATGAGGTAAAGTGTCATTGTGTTTAAGACTAAGTATGTATGATTTAGGAATTGAATTTCTAACATGTTGTGCAACGGCTACTGTAGATGCAAGTTTAAATAATTTATTGAATTTGTTGGTCACGATGACTTTGGCATTACTCGTTAGAATGAACTGATATAATCTTTGTAACTGACGTTTAGGTAGTGGTTGCTCAAGTCATTTGGCGTTGCTCGTTAGAATGAACTGATAAGGATGGTGCGGGCTCAAGTCATTTGGCATTACTCGTTAGAATGAACTGTCGTGTGTCTCTTTTTTGTTTCCGGTTCAACAATTTTATAGTTATTCATCTCTTATGATACTCGAGTCCAAACTTGTTCAGTGGTGCAGGTGCATTTTCTGTTTACTACTAGTAATAATATTTTGAGGTCCAATAGTATTTATGTGTTCTGAATTACCTGTTAAGTGTAAGCTAACTACTCTGTTGACATTTCATTCTGCAGAGGCAAGCAATCGGTGGTGAATTACAAGGCTGAGCAAACAAGGCTACTGACACCTGTTATGCAATTTGGTAGGACTCGGGAAATTCTGAGTTGAGTTGGTACCATTATATGTGTTTTGAGTTCACAAGTGCTATTTGTGTTTGGACAGGATTGGTGGCATACTGAGAGTCTTGGGGTTCAGAACTTCCATGAAAATGCAGCGGTATGAGAAATTATGCTAACCTGTCAATCCTAGGTGACGTTGCTTCTCCGTGCTTACGAGCACAAGTTGTTATTCACTTCATAGTGTAACTATATAACTGTCATTATCTCAATCTCAAATGAGCAGTTAGTTGCAATCCCACAGGTGTTAATGGCCAAATAACCTCCAACTTTATCTACCCAATCTGGGCAAAGAGCAGAGTACCAAGTTGTGGAGTTTCAAGGTTTGATGGTTTGCACTTTTCTTTAAGAAACATTAGAACATATTAGCTAGGACTTGTGTTGGTGCAAATTTCAGGATTTTTTTTTCTTCTTCTAATTTTGAAGCCAAGTGTCTAACTGATGCATTCAAATTCTCAATTCTACAATGAGTACTGGTTTTTAAACAATGGCGATTTGAATTTATGAATTTGGGTTTCATTTCATTGTAATCTGAACTTAATTTTGTAAGGTTCGGGCGGTTTGCCACACAGAGCATTCTGCTTCAGCAAGCAGTTGCCCTCTCCACCACTTTTTACCAAAAAACAACAGTACATAGATAATTGTGTTATTAATATATACACGGTGCAGAGGGAGTATGTATAATAATTATAACTTGGTGGCGGATCGTGTTCAGCATGGATGCCATTCAAAAACTTAGAAGAGCCCAGATGGAACAACTAGAACTATTTAGAGTTTTGGTTTAACAGATGAAGAAGTAGACAGAGATAGACTTATTAGAAGACAACTTCTTTTTATTATTTGTACAGACTTTTCGTAAGAGTTACAAAGTGTATATATACACGATCTTCCTTGAACTACAAGGTAAGAAGATTTCCTAACTTAAACTGATTTCTTAAAATACGAATTGCGTGACTAACAGGGTATTGTGTGTCAAGTAACACACGTACCAGATGATGAGTTAACTCCCTCCCGCAAGCGTAACGGGTTCTCCTGAATCGTTAGATTGAATTGTAAAAGAGAAAACTGATCTGTAGATAGTGGTTTTGTGAAGATATCCGCAATTTGATCTTTACTTGAGATAAAACGAACATCAAGAAGTTTGGAAGAAACCTGATCACGAACAAAATGATAGTCGATTTCTATATGCTTTGTTCGTGCATGAAATATAGGATTAACTGTGAGGTAAGTTGCACCAAGATTATCACACCATAAGATAGGTGGAGAACGTGTAGATATACGAAGTTCCGAAAGGAGCGACTGAATCCACATAATTTCAGCAGTAGCAATAGCAAGTCCGCGATATTCAGCTTCAGTACTAGAACGAGATACTGTCTTCTGTTTACGAGCACTCCAGGAGATAATATTTCCACCTATATAAACACAATATCCACTAGTAGAACGACGATCATCAAGAGAACCAGCCCAATCAGAATCAATATATGCACTGAAAGATAATTGTAAAGACATTGATGGTCGAAGAAGTATACCAAATGTACTTGTACTCTTGAGATAACGGAGAATACGCTTAACTAAATCTAGTGAAAATCGGTAGGAGCATGCATAAATTGATAAATTTATTAACAACATATGCAAGGTCTGGACGAGTAAATGTTAAATATTGCAAATCTCCGACAATACTACGGTATTCAGTAGCATCAATTAATAAAGTGCTACGATCAGAAGAAATATCATCAGAAGTACTCAGCGGAGTGCTAATTGGTTTAAATCCATCCATTTTTGCTCGAATAAGAAGATCATGAGCATAACGTTGTTGCGAAAGAAATAAACCCGAAGAAGTACGAATTGCCTCAAAGCCAAGAAAATAAGACAAGGAACCAAGATCTTTAATTGCAAACTCTTGTTGTAAACGAGTGAGAACAGAGATAATACCTATGATACTGGAGCCAGTAACAATAATGTCATCCACGTAGACTAACAAATAAATAACACCATAAGTTCCACTGTAAATAAACAATGACGAGTCACACTTCGATGTAATAAACCCAATTTGTAGCAAAATGGTGCTAAGCCTGTGGTACCACACACGAGGAGCCTGTTTAAGTCCATATAGAGAATGATGTAATTTGCAAACATACGTAGGAAAACGAGAATCCACATAACCCGGAGGCTATTTCATATACACTTCTTCTGAAGTTCTCCATGTAAAAGGCATTCCGCACATCCAGTGGATGAATCGGCCAATTGGAAGATAAAGCCAATGTAAGAATAATGCGTATAGTACATGGTTTAACTACCGGACTAAATGTTTCAGAGTAATCAATTCTCCTTTGTTGATTGTAGCATTTTGCAACCAAGCAAGATTTGCGACGTGCAATTGTACCATCAGGATTTCGTTTGATACGAAAAACCAATTTACATCCAATAACGTTCCTAGAGGGATCATATGCTACTAGTGACCATGTACCATTTCGAATCAATGCATTGATCTTGTCATCAGATGAGACACGCCAGTCTGGATCTTTATGAGCCTGTGAAATACAAGTAGGTTCATAAAGTGAATCACGTACCAGTGCGCATTTGGAGTTGGGTTTAAAAATGCCATCCTTAGCTCGATTCACCATTGGATGATTTCCTAAAATAGATGGTGCATCAGGGGCAGCGGAGACAGATGCGTCAGAACTGGGCAAAGAAGTAGTACCCAGTGTTGGAGCTGTAACCAAACTTGAATCAGGAGAAGGTGTGGACATAACAACATCTGAGTTACCCAAAACGTCAGCAGCACGTTCATTTAATGAAGCAGGAGACCGAGGAACTAATGGGGACGATACTTCCTGAACAGTTGGAGATTGGTTGGTGGCAGATGGAGCTAAACTTGTAGACTGGTCGGTGGCAGATGGAGACAAACTTGTAGATTGGTTGGTGGCAGATGGAGACAAACTTGTAGACGTGTCAATGACAGATGAAGACGAAGCTGTAGACCTGGGAACTGTCAACGGACCCAAATATAAGGGCTGTGGCTGAGCAGTTGTGGACTGCCTGACTGAAAATGTGCGATCTGGCAGCAACAGATTGATAGCAGAACGGGTAGATGAAACCGGTTGTAGGGAAACAGATAAGAGTGAAGGAATAGTTATCTGTGAAGCAGTCGATGCCGGTGAAGGTGATGATGCGGACGCAAAGGGAAAGGTAGTCTCATCAAAAACAGCATGACGACTGACGTATACTCGACCCGTAGGAATATGAAGACACTTATAACCTTTGTGAGACGGACTATAGACAATAAAAACACAAGGAGAAGAAAGAGGTTCCATTTTGTGAGATCTATACAGACGTAAGTGACAATAATACAAACAACCAAAAACACGAAGAGAAGTGTAATCAGGTGGGAGAACAAAAAGAGCTTCATATGGAGAGGAATTTTAAGGGAAGTCAAAGGGACACGATTCATTAAATAACAAGCAGTATAAAACGAATCATACCAATATGAAGACGGCACAGAAGCCATATTTAGGATTGTAAGACCAGTTTCACGAATATGACGATGACGACGTTCAACCAAACCATTTTGCTCTGAAGTATGTGGGCATGAAAAAGGATGAAAAATTCCAAGTTTCCGGAAATGCGGAGTAAGTTTGCGATACTCAGCAACATTGTCAGACTGAAATATTTTTATCTTTCGATTAAAAAGATTTTCAACATGCTTTTGGAATAAAAAGAATATAGAAAAGACATCAGATTTTTGAGACATAGGAAACATCCAAGTAAAACGACTATACGCATCAATAAATATGACATAATATTTGTAACCTTCATTAGATAAAATATGAGAGGGTCCCCATACATCCGAGACAATTAAATCTAATGGATTCAAATAAATAGTTGTACTGAATTTAAATGGTAACTTATGACTTCTATGCTCATGACAAGATGAAAAAAACTAATAGTTTGGTTTGAAACAGGAAGAGAAAACTGAGAAATAACTTTGCGAACTGTTCGCATCATTGGATGTCTCATTCTAGCGTGCCAGGCTTGCAAACTAACACGTTCTCCTATACAAGATTTAGGAGATTGAGACGAGTCATCGAGTTGTTAAAGACCACCTTTCCTACTTCCGCGAAGAAGAACCTTCCCTGTACATCGATCCTTCACAAGACAAAAATTTGGATGAAATTCAAATAAGCCATTATTATCAATAGTAAGACGAGAAACAAATAAAAGATTGTGAGAGATTTTTGGTGCAAAGAGAACATTGTGAAGCTGCAACTTACGATTAGGAGTTCCTAAAATAGAGGAACCAACATTAGAAATTGGTATAGAAGAACCATTGCCCAGCTGTATTCGGTCAGGACCAGTATACTCAGTTGGAAACTGAAGACGAGAGAGATCATTGATGATATGATCTGTAGCACCACTGTCGGGAGTCCATGAGGGTGATGGTAGTAAGCCAGGTCCATGCGAAGCATATGCACGAGGTACGAAAGTTGGTGGTTGACGATGAGGAGGTCGAAAACTTCGATCAAAACGGTTCCAATAGTCTGGAGGTTCATGATTTGGACGACCACAAAACTGGCAAGGAAGTTCAGAACGTTGACGTTGTGGTTGAGGAGCTGGAGGACGATTTAGTGTAGCAGAAGAGCGGTTCGAGTTTGGTGCAGTAGTGAACCTGTTTGGTGCAGCAGCAGACGGAACTGGAGATGAGTTGTAAGCACCAGAATATCAGGACTGTGCATTGTTTCGTGACTGTGCAGCAACATTAGAAACCGGCTGAGAATGACTTGGCATGAGTATCTATACGCATCTTAAAGGTTAGAAGAAATGTGAGGAAATCTTCCACAGTTAGAGAACCCATCGTGGTAGTCAAAGATGTAACAATGGCATCATACGAACTGTCAAGACCAGCAAGAAGACAGTGACAAAATTCCTTGTCGGTGACTATAGAATTGTCATTAGCAAGATTATCCACCAAATCTCGAGCATGATTGATATATTCTCTCATAGTTTTTGATCCTTTCTTAAGAGCACGTAGCTCGCAGTGAAGATGGTGAATTTAAGCATCATATTTAGAGGCATATTGAGCTTCAAGAGAGTCCCAGATTTCTGTGGAGGTTGTAAGACGATGAACGTGACGAAAAATAGCAGGTGTAAGAGAAGAGAATAACCAGCTTGCTAGGATTCTATCTTGTTTTGTCCATGAAAGAAACGCTGGAGAAGGAGCTACATCGGCAACAGGAGATGCTGGACATGGTTTTGAACCAGTAATATGACCATCGAGATCGTGCCCTTCGAGATAGGGCAAAAACTGAGCTCGCCACAAAGAATAGTTGGTTTCATCCAGCTTAACAGTGATGACGTGATGTGGTTGAGATAATTGAACAAATGCCATGGTTGAAATTTGAGAAGAAGCAGTTGAATCAATAAGTGCAGAGATTGTAGAAGAGATTGTTGAGGACTGAGTAGACATGGTTTTGAAGGATCTAAACCTAGATGATACCAAGCTAGAACTATTTACGGTTTTGGTTTAACAGACGAAGAAGTAGACAAAGATAGACTTATTAGAAGACAACTTCTTTTTATTATTTGTACAGACTTTTCGTAAGAGTTATGAAGTGTATATATACACGATCTTCCTTGAACTACAAGGTATGAAGATTTCCTAACTTAAACTGATTTCTTAAAATACAAATTGCATGACTAACACGGTATCGTGTGTCAAGTAACACACGTACCAGATGATTCCTTGGACGTACTTGGAATTGAGCTAGCCAAAAGGCCGGACAATAACACTAATTTCCATGCCCAAAGCCGGCCCAAAGCCCAAATACTAAACAGGCTAGGCCGGGCAGGCCACCTTTTTATTGTCTGCCATTTGATTTGATTAGCCATTACTAAGGAGAGATTCATATGACAATATAAATAAATAAACTCACTTTCTAATGTCAAAACAATGTAATGAAAGATGCAGAAAAAGAAAAACAAAACAAGTATATAATTCTTATCAAGAGATTAACTAAAACTCTAAGAAAATTGTTTTTTCATAATCAGAAAAGATTATCCATATGAGTTCTCAGGCTTCTCTAGGTTGCAGAAATTTATTCGTGTACTCCAACAACTTGGTACCCTATGGTCCTTTACCTACACAAATTAAAAAGAGAGCAACATTAGAGAGTTATACAGTCAAATCTAATCACAATGGTTGCTTACTCAAATTATAAGTCAGAAAAAATGTTAGAACTAATAATAACATAAAAATCATATATGTTTTGACTGTCAATAGTAATATACTTAGTTTCGTATCTTAAAGATAAACTGAATCAACTGAATCAAGTTGGCACTTGATCATCTTCATCTTCCATGGAAATATCATCGTTCAATGAATCTACGTATGAAGGTAGTCTTTAAACTCAACTTTCCACCAATCTTTCAAACACACACAACACTTCAACATTTGTGGAGTTAAACAACTTTCCACCAATCAAATTTTCTTTCCCTTCTCTAAAAAACTTCAAGATATCATTTCGAGCAGTAGTTCGACTAAAACTAACAAAACTAAGATGAAAGCTGTCATTGATACACCATGCAAAAAATTTATCTTCCACGAATGGGAAAGGAAGTTCACGCACGATAATCAGTTTAATGATATTCTTTCTTACTCTAGCTTGACTAAACTGAAAATAAAGGATGTTACCTTCCGCATCCCTGGCTATTAAGGTTTATTCGGAATCAGTATTTTGCTTTTTCTGATAGTTTTTAATATGTCTACTGAGATGTGATGTGCCAGCAGCAGGATTCCCAGAAAAATCTACATCGCATCCTTTGCAGGTTTTGTGGATCTGCCTTTGTGAATCGTTCGTAATTTTTCCACACCTTTGATCTCAGCCTAGATTCTCTGGTTCTCTTGTTCTGTGGTTTTAGTTGATGGATTTGAGGAGCCAGCAACATCACTGTTCAAGTTAGTCCCATTATTTCCTTGAGTATTCATTTGAACTTCACTAGTATCCCTGTTGTATGTTCCCGTTAACAACATAAAACAAATAGTTAAGTATATGTAAAATAAGATGAAAGGAACAACGTTATGTACTGGAACACAAATTCAATTGGTTTTATGCATTAATCAAAGACATGCAAATCATTATTGCAATCTATCTCAAAAAGAAACAAAAAAAAACAGGAGACAAACACTAAAATGAATCTAAGTGAAGATATGGAAATAAAAGTTACCACCTCAGCAAGACAACAACTACCACAAGCATATACCTCCGCCACCAACTATTTGTGTGACTAAAGCAGCCACCTTTACATAGGTGCACAATGAAGTCTACACCAAACTTATACTGAGACGTAGACCTGAGGACAGAAACATGTTGCTCTAAAAGGAGTTGGAGGTACATACTCAACCACAAAAATCCATAAAAGAGGCAGATTGTAAACCTAAAGCAACAATAAAGCCGGGGATAGCACAAAGGAGAAAATACAAGTCACATAAACATGACGCTTCTAGCAAACTATGATTAACCAGGTAACTTGGATCAAGCTTGGTACTGACCAAATAAAACTTCAATTATTTATAAGCATTAAGCAGAGGTTAGAAACTAGAAGGTCAAGAATTAAATAACACCTTTTTCCACCATCAAACTATGACCAATGTAGTTAATATAGGATATCGGTTCATCTCGGCCGGGACCGATACACTGGTACGATTTTATATCGGGGATATTATCGTTGAAATATCGGTTCTAGATTTAGAGACTATAATTTTATATTAAACATTTCTCCACACATTTTCGGATAAAATATAATAGATAACATCAATTTTATCAAAAAAACAAAAGAGTAACTTTAGTAAACTTGCTTCGAAAGCTACATGCACCTCTACTACCACCCGGAAGACTTTCTTCGCCAAAATTACCCTTAAACTTTATAGAAAACGACCAATACCGTCTCATATCAGGAAATGTAGGAAAATTTCGTATCGACCGATACGGCTGATATTTGACCGAAACGGCCGATATTCGACCGATACGGTCGATATTATCGGGCAAATATCGTATTCCCGATATCCTTCTTATCGTATCGCTCTGGGCCGATATCCGAAATATCCCCGATATATCGGCCGATACGGACGATATTGACTACATTGACTATGACTTAACTAGCAACTTGGGCCAAGCTTGGTCCAAATATTAGTTACTGTGCATCAGAAAAAGCTTGTACTTTTCAGATCTAACAACTAGTTTGGCTTGTATAGGCAATTCACGTATTCAACTACCAAAGTAAATTAAGTCCATTAAGCTCTTTAATTGAAATAGAATATACAATTAACATTTTCAGGGTCAATTAAGAGATGATATAATTGGGGCGACTGACCGTGGGGCATGTAGGGAGGGAGTCCCTTTTATGACCACTTTTTTGTAAAGTGAAACCTAACAAAAATGTTCAATTTGATAAAAAGATTGGAAATGAATTTGGTGGTATTCTTTAGGACATGAAAAACCTAAAATGTCCCTCCTTTTAGTCTAGTTGGGACGACCGAGCGAAGCGAGGGAGGATCTTTATATGACCACTTTTTTTTTAAAATCTAAGTGATCAATTGACACAAAAAGATTGGAAATGGTTAGGACCGAAAAACCAAAAATGTCCCTCTATTTCAGTCCAATTACTATAACTCCATATGTATACTATCTTTTCAGGGGTATAATTGGAAAGCAAACTTTAATATAACATATCCAAAAATTAGTGCCGTGGAATTTTACAAATTTTATCTCGTTGGAAAGGTTATAAAAACTGTACGCAAAAAGTACAAACAACAATATCAAATTTAGAGTTTTTACGAAAAATTCAGAGATATTTATCATTTTAGGCACAATTTTAGTAAATTCATTATGCAAACCACCACAAAGGGTACATAATACTTTATGTAGCAAAATTTTGGTTTGTGCATCAACTAATTTTTCGTTGAAACTAATAAAACGATGTACTCCCTCCGTTTCAAGAAAAATGATATTTTCATTTTAGGCACAATTCTCGAAAATTGAATGCACAACTATTATGCAAACCACCACAAAGGATGCATAACACATCATGCAACCATATTTTGATTTATGGATCGACTAATTTTCCGTTTCAGAAAAAGTGATAGTTTCACATCCTGTTTCAGGAAAAGTGATAATTTCACTCTGTTTCGGGAAAAGTGATACTTCCGCTCCTTTTCGAGAAAAGTGATACTTTCGCTTCGTTTCAGAAAAAGTGATATTTTTTCTGAAACGGGGAGAAAGTATCACTTTTTCCGAAACGGGGAGAAAGTTTCACTTTTTCTGAAACGGGGTGAAAGTATCACCTTTTCTGAAACGACACGAAAGTAGTCGCAGATAAACCCCATCTTCAGATTCTTCTTCGGTCGGCCCTCCCACCGTGGCAATGGTCGTACTAGTTATTATAACTTCTCATACATCATATTTTTCAGGGGTATAATTGACAATCAAACTTTAATATAACATTCTAAAAATCCGTGCCTTAGAATTTCACAAACTTTATATCATTGGAAAGAATTTCAAAAAATCTACACAAAGAGTACAAACAACAATATAAAATTTAGTGTTTTTACGAAAAATTTGATAATGACTTTTAAAATACAATGCATAGCTATTATGCAAAACACCACAAATGATGCATAATACATGGGGAAATTGGTGCAAACCACCACAAAGAATACATAGTACATGGGGTAAATGGATGCAAACCACCATAAAAGATGCATAAAAATGGCGAAAATTTATGTAAACTACCATAAATTGAATGCATATCAATTTTAGCCTTATAACACCATTGCGCACAATGGTGTTTCGATTTTTTTTCGGTCGGTCCTTCCCACCGTAGCAGTGGTATTTTAGTTATAGGAGGAACCATGAGTGGGTTAAATATCTAGATATGGAAGAAGACGGTATACGATGCAATTACTCGTTTTACATAACTCTACAAACTTTTAAATTGATTAAAGAACTTCACTAGAAATTTCTCATTTCTCAATAATCATACTTTATACATATTACTTGAAATCACTAGAAATTAAAAAAATTAAATTGCTTAAATTAAGTTTCAAAAAAATACTTACTGATAGAATCCCGAGATGCCTATATATAATAACCGCAATCGCACGACGTCCACTTAGTAGACAACGACAAGTACGGGTCTTTCCCACAGGGAGCGGTGGAAAATACTGTAACTAATATCTCTAATGAATTAACCGGAACAATATTTTTGGATTTTTGAATTATAAAAACAAAGAAATAAAACAGACGGTAACCAGAGTTTGTAGTATCCACCACTATTTCTATTCAATTACTGAATTGAAACATAATTCATGAATATTTAATTATCATTCGTTCTATCAACATCACCTATTATATTTATTAGAATTGCAAATATCACTGGGACACCCTAAGCATGACACATCAAAAGATTAAACCAAAGCATGCACCATCAAATTGCGATAACGAGAAAATTACACGAAACTAAATTTAGGTCCTCAAATAATACCTGGTTATTCTAAGCATACCCAATCAAATGATTTAACCCAACCATTGAATATCAAATAAGTAGACAAATATATTTTCGATGCCAACAATTATGCACAAAGGTTATACAAAACCGGTGAAGCGACAACCCATATTTCTTAATCAATAAATAAGATCATGAAATTAATTTATTCAAATCAAAATAGCCTCAAAATCATATATGTTTTCAATCAAAGTGGTCTAATGCTCAAGAGTGGTTTCAACACAAACCCTAGTTATAAAGTTCTAGCAAGACATGACCATGGGTTTCTCAAAACCCATGAAAAATAATAACAAAAGAAAATAAGAAATCATATTAAACCCTTGTCACCCAATCGTCTCTTCTCCCTTAAAATCTCTTGTCTTGTTCTCTTGCCTTCACGACTATTCAAAGTGCCGCTCCGTCGTCCATTTTCTCTTCTCTGGTTTCGGCACAGTAGCCGCAACTCCCAAAACCGGCTTCTCTTTTTGATTCTGTCTTGAAACGATTATATATCTCCACAGCAAAGGGTTCGAATGAGACCAAAGAAGAAATTTCCCAGCAGGCCCAGTCCAGTCACAATACCACAAGACCCAACTGCTCTGTCCGTCTCAGCTACTCACGATTATCTAGCCAACTGAACTGACTCCGTTTTCCATCGTCGCGAGTAACTCCAGCCAATACAAACCACTCCAAACTCAGACCTCCTTGCCAACTACCAATCTGTTCATCTCAGAAGTAAGCTCCGTAATACAACCAGCCAGTAATCAACACCGGAATCGGGTAGAATCCTATTCATACATCCACAGCGACCCCATTTCAGTGATTACAACCAGCTCAACCAATCACCCACCACTGCCTGCAACAATGTCATATCTGAATTCCCATGGCAGTCGCTCCGTCTATTCACTTCTTCTCACTGTCTACCCTTCACCGGTGTCAACAGCTCATACAAATCACCACTGTCCAGCATCAAATCCACCTTTTCATCTAAAGAGTGCCTGAACTTTCTCATCTTCTCTTAACTCTAATTCCATTCGAGCTCAAACCCCAAATAATCCGTGCTGCGTCTCAATCATCACCAGCCATCAACTCTGCACATCTATCTTCTCACCGTTCAGTCCATCCATCTAGCTTCAGCTCCTTCCTAACTCAACTGCAATTTGGTTCCTTCTTAATCTCGACACCTACAGACCGCCAACGATTGCCAACAATTCTGCCTATCCATCTTCTTCGCAGCTGTTCACTTCTACCACTATCTGTTCGAGAATACAAAGCTCACCAGTCTTCTAGTAATCATCCATTTGAACACGCGACACCTTGAATACAACGGCAGCTTCACTTGGTCACAAACCCCATCAAACTCCAATTCTTAGTCAGGCAATTGCGCGGACAGTTTGCAGGCTACTTCAGGCGCAACCAACCACAGAAAACGTCGCCAGCAACACCAGTTCATCTCCAACCAAAACAGCCATCACAATCCATTCTCCATCTCTGCTAGACACAACCCATTCAACCACTTCCTCAATCCATGCAATCATAATCCACCGTAACCACCAACCAGTAGTTAAACCTTCACTGTATCAAGAACAACAACCACACTGTCGACATCTCTTCACAATGCAAACCATCAATTACTGCCAGAACTCCATCGACATTAAGATGAAGAAGACACCGAGATCGTCTCGCTGTAGTGGTGAACGTCTCCATTCTCTCCCTCAAAACCTTACTTCTTTGATATCTCGATCTCCCACTGCTTCTTGCCCTGATTTCGGCTGAAAATGTTCACCAACAGTTGTGAAACGGCAGCTGCTTGAAACTCCAGTACTCCTCTTCTGTTTTGAGGTGATACTCGATATGGGGTGGGAGAATAAACCACGTCCCACTATTCTTTGTAATCCATCATCCTCTCTGTCCGTAAAATGATGTAGCCAAGCAGGTGGCTTGGGTGGTGAGCAACATGGGCATGCAAGGTAGACCATCATAGGCCCGATCTCTTTTGGTACCTTGAGCTACGGTTGTTGTTGCTAACACCATTTGACTCCTTGTTTAGCCATTTATTCTCCAAGTGATCCAATTCACCGGTACTTTCTATAAAAGCACTATAATAGTGTTGTTAGCCAACTAACGAGTCCTAACTAGTATAAATATGGGTATAATTATGTCGCACTTGCGTGCTTATCAAACATGCCCACACTTATATTTTGCTAGTCTTCGAGCAAAACAAATAATTGACCCGCTACACAGCTTGTCATATCATAAGAGAGAGTTAGACCCGCTACACAGCTGGTCATAAAATGAAAAATTCGAAATACCACACACAAGACCCGCTACAACAAGTGTGCAATACGGCTCAAGTGACGGTTAAGAGTTGGTTTTTGGCTTTGCAAGCATGCCAAATGTGTGAGACAAGAGAATTCGGTTATAGAAGGAGTTTATAACCATTCATAACCACCAAGAACAAGTGTAGCACCTGTTGGAGTGACAACTCAAAAGGTGGCAGTTGAAAGCGGCGGTTATGGAAATTACTTGGACACTTGGCTGTCCAAGGCTTGTGCAGCGGTTGCACGGAAGTTTTGGCCTGATCCTAGTTAGTATAAATAGCCTAGGAATCAATAATGTTGGTGTTGTTCAATTAAGAGAAGAACCACTACTGTAAAGAGAGTTTTAGGCATTCACCAAGAGGGTGAATGACCTGTTTTGGTCCATGAGTTGAACGAGTTTTGTAATCTTCCTTTGGTTCAATAAAATGGGTTTGTTGCAGTATTCTTTGTGTTCATTATGTTGCTGATGTTGTGTGAGAATTGTTGAAGTGCATGGCAGAACCTCTTATGCTTATGGGGGCATGAAGAGTTAGAGAGAAAGAAGAAAAGACTTCCGTTGCGGATTGCCTTATGAGTGAAGGCAGATGCACACTTTGGTGCAAGTATGCAAGGCTGAGTGATTTTGGGTGAAGTTGATTCACTGAATCACAATCATTGCCGGTCATGTCCCATGAAAATTTTAGGCGATTAAATGGGCATGTGACACTAGCCATGACACCAACGTTAAAATTGGCGATTTTCTCTTCCATAGAT
This sequence comes from Papaver somniferum, assembly GCF_003573695.1. NCBI lineage: Eukaryota > Viridiplantae > Streptophyta > Magnoliopsida > Ranunculales > Papaveraceae > Papaver > Papaver somniferum. Next base: position 266,716,389 of record NC_039364.1, on the reverse strand, counting down.
TAGCTGGAGCCCAACTAGTGGTCAGATTTTGTAAACTTCTTGTACTCTCTATTATTGTTTTACAATTACTTGTAAAAATTATTATTTTACAATTATTTGTGAAAATTATAATTAAATATAATAATTATAGCAGAATTAAATTAAAACAAGACATCCAGGCAAGAAATCTTTAAAGTCTTAATAACCACGCATCTATATGAATAAGCAAACAAAACTAAAGAAACTACCAGAAGCAACAAAGATAAATTGGTAGCTCCGATGGCTGCACTGTTTTTTTTTCCAGCTTTACTCGCCTTCACTTCTTCGCAATCTGATCCATTGCCCCTCTGATTCACTTTGTTATCATTGAAACACTCCATTACTAAAATCGGGATCTTCTGTAATACCATAGCAGGACAAAGTAAGCTCATCCTCGAGAAGCAAGGATTCCCATCCACCACATTCAATGAACTTCTTGGGGCTCGCTACGATTTCTCTTAATATGGAATTCCACTCCTTCACGGCTAGTTTCTTAGTGTTACAATAGTACTTCACGTATGCATCGTTCAGAATACGTTTTATGCCAGCGAGCTTTGTTATGTCGATTGTGCAGATTTGAAGCACGTCGCGTGAATAGTCCTGGAACACCACTGTCATATCGAATGCCCCAGATTCAACCTCGGCCAGATTAACAAACTCAACATCGCTTAGTGGGACCACATAGAAAGGCGGCAACATAAGCATAACTAGGGCAGAATCAGTCAGGGCAAAGATAGGTGATTTCTGCGAGGGAAGAACTCCTTGAAAATGGAACTTATTCAGATCCTGAAACATAGAACGCACAGCATAGGAATCCCAACGAGCCTTACCAACACTGCGCACAAAGTTATCTAACTCATTGCCGCTGTCCGCATTACTGGCTTGCTTGGCCAAAGAGAAGTGTATATTCCTCATCTCTGTTGTCCCCACCATCATGGGGTGATCCAAGTGGAATAACAATTGATGTGGCCGCTGCCTCCTGTCATCTCCATGTGAGAAGAAACACTCTTTTACACTAGTATCCTTGAAGTGCAACTGGAAATCGGGCGCTGTGAATATGAACCCGCTCCCACGGGCCTCAAGGGTACCAAGAGTGCCAATGCCTTCAAGGATAACATCAGGTAACTGTAAAACCCAGTGGTTTTCCTGCTTAGGGTACATATATTCCCGAATACGAGGGTCAGCCCAATACAAGTCCATGTTCTCGGCAGCAGAACAATTTCCGACAGATCCAGTTGCAGTCTCATCAACCAACAATCTATCAGCACATCTTCTCTTTAAAAGGTGAGCCAGTTCTGCCTGATTAAGCCTATGCAACTCCTCCTCCGTCATACGAGGAATTTCCCGAATGGGTAGTGGATCTTTATATTCGATGGGAATCATTGTAAATCCCTCCAGGAACTCCTCTTTCCGGTGAAGCGCTTCAAGTTTATTCGACAACAACTTCTGCTCTATCATGTCCAACGTCTCACGCACTGAAGATGACATGGTTCTAAGTAATGGGTGGTGCAGAATGAGAAGCAAAACAAAAATTCCTTTGCACAAAAATTGCAGGAACTCTGAGAAACACTGACCTGATAACAACTCTAATATTTTAGAGGATCATATAATGTTAATATATAGGCAAAAAGACGAAAGAAGTTATTGTGGGAATCCTTTTTTAATGGTAATTCCCTGTGTTAGTAAGACGGTGCTTTTTTTATTTATGGTAATTTCCTGTGTTAGCAAGGATCCCTAATTGAGGGCGTTTTCGTAATCAGAAATCAATTAAATGTCTACCTTTACATATCAATCCAGCGCGGAACTTCTCTAAGGCGCTTTTACGGTAGCGGCCGGCAATTGATATTGTTGTTGTTAACCAACTGGAATAGCCCAGTTGGCCAGGCATTGAATTCTTAGGTTAGAGGTAGGAATCCTGCGCTGATCAATTAAGTTTCTTGGTAGTCAATTCTTAACTTTGTTGGTAGGTTGGTCAAGGACTAGATTAGGAACGTCTCCAGTATTAATAAATCATTCACGAGTCATGACAAAACCAATGACGAGGAAAGAAACCCTAATCGCACGTAAAACTGTAGTATTTAAGGAGTGAAACCTCGTAATAATAAACTCCATCGCCGTCTAAGAAGAAATGGAAGAAAGTAAGTGGAGTGGGACTGTCTCCAAAGATCAGATGCACGAGCCGCTTCTCGTCTCTCAACTGAGCATTTTCCATTAGCTGCAGCTAATATACGAGTCGCACAAGGTATGGTATAGCAAATAAGCTGATTTGTTCTTTGTTCTCTATCCAATTGGGTGTTCAAATTCCTACACATACCTAGTCATATAGGTTGTGCAGGTGTGCAGTGAGCATCCTATCAGACAACATGATCACGCACAAGGAGGACATACTGCAGATGGAAACATATCCAAAAACCTACTTCTCATAATTAACTCGACAATCTAGTTGATTTGAAGCAAAGAACACCAGACGATAATTCATAAAACTACTATGAAAACATGTTTAGTTGCAACCAGACGATAAAACTGCAAATAAAAAACTTTTCTCCCTATGGAAATAATTATTTTGAGAGGTTCCCATAGATATTCTCAACACCCAGTGAGTAGTTCAATTTGGAGGCAGAAGTGACTAGCTTATCACATTTTGGATACAAGTGACGCCTGTCTTGATGTACACCTGGTCAGGCCACCCCTGAACCCTGAACATCCAGATGAGTTGTTCACTTCTGATGCAGAGGTGACTAGCTTCTCACTTTTGGGTACAAGTGATCATCTGTCTTGATGAACACCTCGGCTACGCCATTCCTTTTTAAGGCAGATGAACAAATAACCAAGTCAAAAACCATAAAGCATCTCAAAATGCAATTACCAGAAAATGAAATGAGGGTACGATTTAACTTGCGCAATGATCAGCACATCCTCCTGCACTTGATAAGCGAGAAGAACATGATGTCTCATCCTGACTGACATCAGTTTCAGAGCTCTGATTAAACTTTTGTGATAAATCCCGAAAGATAATGGTTCAGAGGTTGGCACATGGACTTGGAATTGCTAACAAAAAAAAGAAGAAAGGCATACAACTTTAGAGGAAACCGGACTAGTGCACAACAAAATACATATCACTAATGCTAAATAAGCAAAACTATACCTTATCAGATGGGAATTTTACTAGAGAGGAAATGCTTATTTCCGTGTTGGATAATGAAACATTCAACACATCAAATTGACCAGAAGATTTCTGTTCCTCGTTGAGGATAAACTGTTCCAAGAACTTTTTGCCAGATACCGCAATGACAGAGGCAAACGAATTTCTATGATCAGATAGACTGAAACGCTTTTGTGGAACTACCAGTCGTTTATAAGGTTTTCCATTAACGAGGAAAGGCGTTTTCTCCGTTATTACGTTTTCTGTTGAGTTTTCCATTGTACGTACCTACAGAATAATAATCATATTCAGAAACAAAAAAAAAAAAACAAAAAAAAAACAGGTCAATGAGATTAATACTTGGATTATAAGAACATTCAGTAATTATTACTAAGCAGAAACCATGCAATAGTCGACGATCAACTGAAAACAGAAGAGAAACCCTAACCTATAACGACCATAAAAGTATTATAGGATTCTATCAATGAGATTAATAATCCTTAAATACTAATACATGATTAAGGTGGAACCCAGGGACGACATTTCCTTACATCCCTTAATTTATTTATTTTTTAATAGGAAAGAAGATACAGATATATTAAGAAACTTAAATTAAACTAGATTTTAAATAAGAGGAGTATTAAACATCCCTTTCTTAAAACCTGCTGGCCTAGCTCCGCCCCTATATGTGTCATCAGCCATTTGAGTCCATAGTGATGTTGAAGTCGCATAAATCTAAACACACTCTTATTTGGTACGCAAAGGATGAATTTCATTGGAGGATAAAATTAATAACAAAACATAATATATTTACCTCTCTTGAAATCAAACCACCAAATTATAGCAGTTATATGATCAGAGGCTGGTAAGATGTGTTTCCCGGTCAATTTGTATAATTTTTGTCATGTGAGCATTGAGATATATATATGGTGATCGTTGTGTTACATGTTTAGTTTGTGCCATGGTTTATTTACATGTATGTCCAAGATAAAATGTGTCAAGTTAAGTTTGTTTCTATAGTCACTCATGTGGCTATATGTTGCTGCTGCTAAACTCGTTTCTCGAATCTGACCATGTTGTTGAAATTTTTTTGGCCAGTATTCAAGCCCAACCTAAAGTCATCTTTTGCATGGGAACGGTTATTAATAAGAAAATCCAATGACGAGTAAAGAAACCCTAATCGGATGTATGTATTTAAAGAGTGAAACTTGGTTATAAACTCCATGGCCGTCTCAGGAATGGCAGAAAATAAGTGGAGTGGGACTGTCCCTAAACATCGTTTAGATGTTTTACATCAACTACAGCGTATTTTCAGAAACTTTGGTGGAGTCCAGACCTTTGGAATTATCACCAGTGGACATTCCGTGGAGAAGGATCGTTTCCTATTCAGATGCTGCTGGGACAGTAACATGACCGTCGAGATATTATCCAATGCATTTTTCCATGATTACAAGTCGGATATCTCCATGGTAGTGGAGTATGAACTTGCTGAAGGCCTGTCACTGTCGAAAGCATTGGGTGAACTGCTGAAGCCACCCACTGCAGATATCCGTTTCTTGTTGATTGATGGGACTAATGACAATGGCGTGCTGTCTCTGCTCAAGGAGGAGGTAGACGGTTTTTTGGCCGTTCGTAAGGATATTAACCTTATTTACCGCGAGTTGAAGCCCAGACCCTCTATGGTAGTTGCTTTGAGTAACGTGTTTGTGAAACCAAAAAACTTCACCATGTTGTATGACTTTCTGAAACAAGCTACAGGAGATGAGATTGCAGAAATAGCTTTTGGTGAAAAAAATTGTCAAGTTTCTCTGGGACGACGCTTACACGGACCTCCTTCATTTCGTGCTGTAGCTAATATTTCACTGAAGGCTGTAATGAGAAACAGGCTTGTCGCACCGCGACCAGTTTGGAGTCTTGATATTTCACGTTTGAGGAGATTATACGAGGTGTTGTGTATCCCTACGTCGAAGCCATTGATGTGTTTTGGTGATAGACGAGTTGTTGCTGGACTTAAGATGAGCAATGGCATTGTTGCTGCTAGAGTCATGTATTTGACTAAGGGTTTGCTTTATGAGAAGAACCTGTGGAGCTGAGAAGGTACTTCACTTTTTGGGTGTTTGGCATAAATGTTTTACGGAGAATTTCTTGTCTCGTCGATTTGTTTTCCTTCCATGGAAATGAATTCATTCCTTTATCTTCCACCCACATGTAAAGAAAATTTTCATATATATTTTTCTCTTTTATCTATAGCGCCGTACCAGATCTTGCAGCAATTTTAGTTACCTGCTTAGCACTCCACTAAGAAATAAAACTGTGCATGCAAGTCTTGTTCAAGAGTAGTAGTCAGTAGCAACTTTATCACGTTCAGCCAAGAAAGTTAAAATACGTAACTTTGAAACAGGAAAACACGTAACATCTAACTTAATGGTCAAACCGTAATGGTTCGGAAAAAATACTTCATCCGGCTTGCTTTGGTAGACATAATTACTGCACAAACAAGTGTATTATTACATAAGATCTCTCAGTGGCTTTGCCCGAACCACATCTCAATATCTGCACGGTAAGCTGAATCGCTGCTGTAAGCCGTTGGCCCCCTCGAACAAAAAGGCACATGTACTTTACTCCCACGACGCAGAAAGACTGAAGTTGGAATCCTGTGCAATTCAAATTTTACATGCAACAGCAGATATATGATAAACAAGTTGCAAGACAAATAAAAAGAGGGGTTATGAAGTAAAACAAACCAAGCAACACTGGATATATTGTTCGACATTTGTGTCTGCTTTCCGGTTTAGCACAAGGCATGCAACACATATTCAAACAAACCAAGCAACCAAGCTAGAAAATTCTCCCGAACAAAAAAAAGAAGTTCTAGTTCACTCAAATGAAGATGACAGTAAATAGATATCTAGAGCGCTAAATGCCAAGTCTTGACTGGAGCCTGTAACCCAGTTGACCCCCTTGCGAATATACCGTTCTCACTGTCTTTTTCCTTTTGTTCTTACCCCATCTAATCGACATCAACTATCAAACACATGTACCTATCAAGTAGTTGGTCTATTTGTTTTTCTAAAGATCGCTTCCCGCTAATTAGTACTTTAAGTTTGTGTTTAGATAAAAACACTCCACCAATGTCCTAAAATTATCAAGTGCTGCTGCTGCTATAAGAATTCTAGTGTTTCCCTTTTCCATTAGTGGATACAGAAAATAAGTATGTAAACATTCCTTTGTCTCAATCTGCTGATGAAGGAGGTGCATCACAACCAAAGAAGTGTTGCACCTGCTCAATGGAGGAGCCAGGACACAACAAAAACAGCAACAGAAAGAGAAGGAGACTCAGTTCCCAGTTACAACACGCACTTCAATTTTCTTTTTGTTTCGCTGCAAGTACATGATCTGGATTATATAGTTGTATTTTTGTACCTGGAGCTTTGGATGGTAGTGGGCACTTTATGTTTGTAACTGGGAACTGAGACTTGAGATGGAGCTGCGAAGGACTTAACAGATAGGGCTGTGATATCAAAACAGTCATGTTAGGAGTAACGATTCATAGATCTTTCACTTCAACTCCGAAGGAATATCTTACAAATAATTATACTTGAATGTGCGGAAGCGATTACCAATACAATGGTCATGCTACATATGTTTATAGATATTCATAAACTGGGGAATGGATAAATATTAATTAACAGCCACCTTGTTGAGAATAATCGGATATCTTACAAAACAATAAGATCAGTACAAAATAACACCTTATTTTACGTGTTCCAATGTATATCCAAATTGGCAGGTCACAGAGACATACATATAGTACAAAATAAAAAAGATACAGAAAAAGAATGTTGACGTTTAACCATCGTGAGCAAAAGATTAGCAATAACTCATTTAGTGCGAGTTTGAAGAGTCGATCTCACATTTGTAAGCTCGAAGTATGGCTTCAAAACTGTTTTCAGGCCTTTTTACATGCATGAAGACAAATCTTTCTAGTATCCCCTAATCGCCATAGAATTCCCCTAATCACAAGAGAACTATGATGCCACATTTGTTGCGTTGAACTAGGAAGCCGAGGGCTCCAACAAGAGATTTAGGAAAAGCTCACAGGAGGCTCTCTGTGGCATCAGTGAACTCCAATTGAGAAGTCCTAATTTTTCCCAAGTAAGTAAAAAAGGTATCTACAGAACAACACAACTGCAGCCAAATAACCTGACAACAAGTGCCTCACTTAACTAATCATTATTATATAGATTCATGCAGGTCAGGGTGCACTTTATAACCTTTAAAAATATATTATATATTATATTATAGATGTACGCACGTCCGAGACAAAATATAAATAAATTTTTGTTTTTTTTCTGTAGTTAAATATATTAATTTTTACATATTTATTTTAACCTAAATCTTTATATCAAGGCTTGATCTCAATCTAGAACGTCAGTTGTTCTTTTCTCTGTAACATAGGATTATTGATTTTGTTTGGAGAGACTAATCATAATTAATAAATGAATAAAGAGAAATCATTTTCCAATTCTCATGAGATATTAAACAACTATAGAGATGCACAACTTGCTGAGATTAATAACCTTGGGCATGGCATCATGAGAAGGGATAGCTAAATAAGAGAGTGAAAATGATTAAGTTTTGAACGTCCAAGTGTAATGGGGTTCTAACTCCAATATGATTGGTTGCCTTAATATCAGACCTTTAGTTAAAGATTAAGTTGTGTGTTTCTCTATTGTCAGTCCTAATCGTAGAGTTACTATCTGATGACGCATCACATTAAGGAAATTGACAATGCTATTTAGAGTTTTCTTCTAATGATGGCTACCACTCATTATCAAATGTAATCACTGGAGAAAAAAAATGAAGGAACCTCTGTTTCTAGGTTTAAGAAAATAGAGACTTGCTCTGACGGGTGAGATCGAAGTCGGATTGAATTTGTTAGAAGGACTCGGAAAAAAATAAAAATATTACTAAATATTATTTGGATGTAATGTTTAAAGGCTATAAAATGCACCCTTACAGAAGCTGTCACGAGAATGACCTCATCACGGCACGACTCTTATTATATATTATCTTACTAAGCAGACTACCTATGCTTCCTCTAATCATAACAACATAACCCTCCTCGGAAATAACATATGCATCCCGATAAATGCAAAGTAACTTAAACACTACTTAGTCACAGTTCCACCATAATATTCAAATTAAAATAACTTAAACAATTACTCTCGATTACAAATTATCTTATTGTTATTAAAAATTAAAAAGTTAAAACAATATTATTTACTATCATGTCAAGGCTCATACAACGCCTATTAAGAAGACTTCATTAGAAGATTACTCACATTTTGTAAAGATAAATACCTACATCAGGCGCTTTCGACATCGTCTAGACAAACAACGACATTCCATCTTCTTAATCCGACCACATTGTCTAGTTTATAGCCATAATCATAACTCAGCTCCTCATTGAACATACAACATGAATTTACTTAGTGAATACTACAAATGAGTTGACAATTTATTTAAGAAGCTCTTGTCAGAAAGAGATGAAAAAGTATTTACTTATACCTCCACAGGAAATATATTCTTACCAGCAAATAACATTATTCGTGCGTAGTCAATGTCGCGGCATTCACTCAGAACACTTTGGACAAATAAATCCAGGTCACATCTATGGTTTATGAAGTGCACAAAGTTTCCCCCTATGATGAGGAGTACTTTGTGCGGTTCATAAACCACAGCTGTGATCCAAATTTATTCGTCCAAAATATTCTGATTGATCACCACGACATCAACTATGCACGGATAGTGTTATTTGCCGGTATACTTCCAATGGAGGTATGTAAGCCTGTTTGATCCCTTTCTCCTGAACACACACGACAAGAGCTTCTTACAGATTGTCAACCATTTTTAGTATTTACTAAATAAATCATGTCGTATGTTCAATGTAGGGGCTGAACTATGATTACAGGTATAACTAGACAGCTAAGGTTTTTTTACTAGTTATGATTACGGCTATAAAGTAGACCTGATTATTAACCTGCCAAAACCTCAATTGAAGTGCTGCGGCACAGCTAAAGAAGGTTCTACTAGCAAATACTGGAAAGTTTATACAAAGAAACATATTATCTTACAGTTACGCGTCTGAATGGATCATACTGGAACAAAACTAAAGTCAAACACATCTCTGCTTCACTTAAAACCTAATGACAGACGAAAAGAGAATCATAAGATTTATAACACATACTATAAGAAGCATGACAGTAGAACATTCAAGTCCAAATTCGAAAAGTAGGATACCTTTGCAACCGTAACCTCGGTATCATGAAGCAGTTTTCCAATTGCAATCTCAATTGAATCTTCCGTGGATTCTTTCTGGAAATTAGGTAATAATGGATTAGTTCCATTACAAACTAACCAAGCCAACTTCTCATGTCACGATTTCTCTTTGATCCATGATCAAGGATAGTTTTTGTGTATTTTCATCCTTGGATGAACCTTCGCCAACCTGCATAACAAGAGTATAGTGATGTTTATGTGATTCTTTAACCGGAACTGATTTTTCTAAAATTTGAATTTTATCGAAAACGAACAATAATATAATTTAAATTTGAATTTTATCGAAAACGAACAATAATATGATTTGAATGTAAGACAACTAGTCGACTGCCAAAAGAGTTCAATCAATGGCACCTCTTTGACCAAAATTGGCCCCCAAATATCAGTAAGGAAACTAAGCAAATCCAAACAAAACTGTTTGCAACTATGTATGGCAGAGTACCTTGGCAGCTCTTGTCCTTGCCCGTACCCGTCAGAAATAGCTGTTTCTGGCTTCTTGTCATTGTAAAGTCCAACTTTCTAGCTGTTTGTAAAGAAGCCAAATAAGATTAGCACCCAAAATCCTAAATTGCAACTAGCATCTGGAAAAAAAAATAACCATGAAGCATCTCAAATCAAACATGCAATTATCAGAAAATGAAATGAGACTACGCAAGGATCAGCACATCCTCCTGCGCTTGATAAGCAAGAAGAACCTGATGTCTCACCCTGGCTGAGCTCTAATTAAACTTTTGTGATAAATCCCAAAGGATATTGGTTCAGAGATTGGCACATGCACTTCGAACTGCTAAAAAAAAAAGTCATAAATAAAACTATACCTTATCAGATGGGAATTTTACTAGAGAGGAAATGCTTATTTCCGTGTTGGATAATGAAGCATTTATTAACACATCAAATTGACAAGAAGATTTCTGATCCTCATTGAGGCTACAGTGTTGCAAGAATTTTTTGCATTAATGAGGAGAGGCGTTTTCTCCATTTTTACATTTTTCTGTTAAGCTACAGAATAAGAATCATAGTCAGAAACCAGAAGAGGAGACGACATGAAACCATCCGTAACAAGAAAAGAGGTCATGCATATTATTAAGTGTATATTATTCATGAGATTAAACATCAATAGATTATAAAAACATTCAATAATCACAAGCAGAAACCATGCACTAGTCGACGATCAACAGAAGAGAAACCCGAACCTGTAACGTCGGCGATCAACGGAGAACAGAAGAGAAACCCTAACCTGAAACGGCGATAAAAGTATTATAGGATTCTATATTTCACTCCTTAAATACTAATACATTATTACGGTTTAACCCTTCTATTGGTGAACCCACCCTTTCTTTAAACCTGGCCTGGCTCCGCCCCTATTTGTGCCATCAGCCATTTGAGTCCGTACTAAAGTTGAAGTCGGATAAAATTAATAACAAAACATATTTTATTTACCTCTCTTACAAATCAAACCACCAAATTATAGCAGTTACATGATCAGAGGCTCATAAGGTGTGTTTCTGCTGCTCAATTATTTGTCATGTGAGGGACATCCTTAGACTGCATGCCTTGGCATAAATGTTTTACGGAGCATTTTTTTTGTCTCGTCATTTCTATCTATATACTGCATATGATGAAGAAGAAATTTTATCTTAAAAAGAGAAAGTCATGGTTTGCCTAAGCCATCACTTTACGAAATCTTCTTTGCAAACAGACAGCGGCGTACCAGATACTGCAGCAATTTTAGTTACCAGCTTAGCATTCCACTAGGAGGTATAACTATGGAATAGACTTGGTAGTCCTGTTGAAAGTGCTAACAGTAGCAACTTTATCACGTTCAGCCAAGAAAGATAAAAAAAATATAACTTATTCCTCCCAATCTAGGCCAGTTAAGGATGGCTCGAACATCTTGCAAAATATGTAGTGGTTTGTAGGATCGGTGCAAAGGGCAAAATAGATGTACTCCTGACTTAAAATCAACGCAATTCGAACTTTGGGGAAAGAAAATTAACAACCATAGCAATAGCATATTACTCTTCCCCAAGAATCAGACGATACAATGCTGCCAGGATACTCGGACTTCCTCACGAGTTTTAAGCCTACAACAAAGTTCAATTGAAAAGTATAACCAGACCGAGGGTAGGATAATAAGATGCAGAGATGTACTGTAAGAACTTCCTCACGAGTTTTAAGCCTACTATGTTACTGTTAATTTACCTCTGGACATAGTTTCCTTTCTGGAGTAGCCGTGTTTTAGAATGTGTGGGATTACGAAACTTGGGTAGCTATAAAAAGAGGAGAAAGATACACCGATCGACACCCCTCTCACGAGTCACGAGACTCACGACTGCTCCACCTCCAAACCCTTTCCATCCACAAATTGAGATTCACCACAGTGCGTCGGGCACTATAAAAAATAAAAGTAAAATTTAAAATTTGAAGTGAAAACTGAAGTGTAGTAAAAATTTGGAGTACAGAGAGGTATATATTGTATGCACATAATCCTCAATTAGCCACGTGTCACAAGTATCATACGTGGACGACATGGAGCAGAGAAGCATCAAGTCTTGATGCCGAGTTCCGACATCCAAGGGGCATGCATCATCTTTATCTGCCACGTACTCATCACCAGACTGATCCAACGACAAGAAAACCAAGGAGTATCGGATAAATAAATCACTGCGAAACATCGTAGAAGATCCAAGAACCTACTTTACCATGTCCCAAGATAGATCTGAAATGAATGGAAGAGATGAGTCTCGCTGACAAGGAGGAGAGAGCCATGGTAACAGCTGTCTGACGCGTGCGGACTGTCCCAACCACCCGCCTTAAATGCTATAGACATAAGGTACGTGTCAAACATCCCATGGAGGAAAAGGAGGTGCATCATCGTCGCAATACATTACTGTTGGAGGCATCGGGGAATTACGAAGATCGTCATCGGTTTGGCACATTAACCAAAATGATAAGCCTTGATAATAGCAGAAAAGAGAGGCCCACATAGATCTATAAATACCCTGCTCGGCGAAAGGAGAAGCGGTCGACCAAATTTAGGGAGAGAACTATAGTTAAGGAGAGAGAAATTGTAAGAGTAAGTATGAGTTTTATCTACCTTTCTTCTATCATCGGTCCCTACTCAGAGTCATTTGACTATCCTTTGTAACCTTATATGATACATATTGAAAAACCGAACCCCCCATGGATGTAAGCCTTAGTGTTGAACCACGTAAATCATTATCTCATTCACATTATGCACTTACAGTTTCCTTACACTTGTATTATGCATCGTTTGAATCATCATAGACACCTCTATGATGCGAAACAAGGACGAGCCCGAAGGCCCAGAGTTTCTAGTATAATTCTTATATATTGTTTTATATGTGTTTGAATTATTATAGTAGTTTTATCGACACTGCGAACATTGATTGTGAACACGATGCTGCATCGTTATTTTTGTGTTCATAATTTGGCGCTAGAAACATGGACACTTATGTCCCGATAAAAAATTTATCTTTCCCTGTCAACTCTTTCTACCACTCAATACTGTTTTTCGATACCGATTTTGGGTGATAAACCGGCAAAACTTTTTTAGTATAAAAAATACATAGATTTAGGAGATACACTCAAGATGCAAAAAATTTTAGATTTCATTATCGGTAGAAAACCTTTGGATCTACGTTTTCCTTCATAAAAGTCCTCGGATACGTGTTCTCATTTATAAAAATCCTTGGATCTATATTTTCTTCGAAAATATTTTTAGACTTGTCTTCGGATCTATATTCTCTCTTACAAAAGTTTTTGAATCCATGATGTTGCTTATAAAGACCCTTGGACCTACTTTCTCTCATAAAGTGTTTTTAGATCCATCTTTGGATCTATGTTTTTCTTTCCAAATAATCTTTGGACTTGTACATTCCATATCAAGATAACCTTCGCAATGGTAGATCTACCGTATGATCGTATTTTGGCTTACGCCTGTCAAAAAATGTATAACTTCATTCTTTCTTACGTCATCATTACTAACAAAAACACACGTGGACATACCAGCAGTTCATTTTTGCAGAACATGGATAAAATGAAGGATGCAGAAAAAGCCAAGGAAACGTCAAAGGAAAGACCAAGGACCATACCGGTCGTAATATGTAGCATACAAAAGGGTAAAAAGCTAAAAGCAGCAAGCAAGAAGCAGGATGGAGCGTAGAGTACCACACCTCTAGATGCCAATGTCATAGCAGCGCGCATCATCCCTCAAAGCTGCAGCAGCAAAATCCGCTACCTCCAAAGTAGCAGCAGTGACCCGAACGAACGAGCAACGAGAGGGAGTTGCGGAATCAACCATGCAGCAACCTATCTATGGTATGCCACTCACGGACGATCAAAACCAACCGCTACTGACTGCCCGCCTCTGTTAATGGCGGTCCAACCAACACCACAACCTATGGAGCTCCGGTCCTAACCATCAATCCAGCCATCCCTCTGATCCAGACAGTAGATGAAGATCATATTGTAGCCGCTGGTTGATGAGTGCCAAATATTGTATATATCTATCCCTTTTTGTTGGCATTTAACTCATCTTTTATGCATTAATTCTACATTTTATCCCATATTCTGTATTTTCATTGTTTTCAAGAATAAATATTTTTATTAATTAATTTTGCATTTTTAGGTAATAAATAAAGTTCGGATGAGTCGCGGAGCGAAAGAGCAGAAAAGTAGTGAAAAGCCGGGAGAAATTACGCAAGGAAACCGCGAAGAATGGTGCGCACAACCTCATTTTCTACACACAAAAGCGCCTCCGTTCTCAGCCATCAGATCAGTTCTCAGAAGCATCCGACGGTCGCTCCTTCATAGATCATCAAAATATGATGTCTCTGCCGAGCACCACAGCGCTGAAATTCCAAGCCTTCAGATTAGATGGTAGTTGAATCCAACGGTCGCTCCCTTGCTGTTCATCGAAGTTTGATATCTCCGCTTCACACTACAGTACCTAACTCCATCAAGTACCGTTCATTTTGTTGTATCATATAATCCAACGGTCGCTCATCGCTTACCTCCGCATCACCGTCCGATCTACCAACCATCTTCGCATCTCGCAGCTCAGAGTCACAGAACATCAAAACTAGATACACCTGCCTTACACCCTAGTGACCGAGCACCACCCACCTAACCAGACACACCCCCCTTCTCTCCCAAACCATCGAGCCATACCCTCTCCACCATCTTCTCCACAGCAGAACCATGTCCTGCCACCGTCTTCTTCACCTCCACTGCCACCACCACACCGCCACCAAACACCACCATACCACCAACTCTCTATTCTACCTAAACCCATCACGTACCATCCCTTTAATCATCATTTACAACATCAATTTCTCATCTCTCTGCCTAAAACCCTAGGTGAGAAATTGGTGATATATATGATGATTAAAGCATCAATTGGAGGCGTGGGAAGCATCAGGAGACTAAGGAGAAGCATGGGTCGAAGTCAGTAGCAGTTTTCAGAGATTAGGTATGGATTGATTTTATTTCTTATAAACCCTAATTTCATAATTTGGGGATAATTGGGGGAAAGTGATTGAATGTATAATTAGAGGCATGGGTCGACGTATTAGGGCTGTTGTCAGTAGGTTAGGTGAGTTAATTTCACTTTTTGGGTGAAACCATAACTTCACTGATTTCTTTTGGGTAGAACCCTAATTGTGCTTGTGGATATAAATAGCACTGTGGTGTGTTGTAATAGTTATGTTTGGGTTAGCCAACATCCAGGACTCTCATGTCCTGTTAAATTGTTAATTTTCATGTTTCAGTTAAATGTGCTAGTAGTTGCTGTGTTTTGTTAATTTCTTGTCTTATGCTTATGTTCATGTTATAATTGTTATTTGTCTCCTGTTAATGTGTTAGATGTTTATGTGTATTCACATGTTAATTTCAGTTCATTTGTTAATTTCTGCTCAGTTTCATTTTGTTTATGTTCATGTTAGACTTTTTATTCACTGTTAAATGTTCACTGTCAGTTAAATGTTCTTGTTGTGTTTAATGTATTGTTACATTTGAAGGAATGCTAGGCTAGGTATCTGTGAAGCAATGTGCTGATTGTGCAATGGCAAGAAATCAGTGCTCATAGCAAGCTGATGTTCTTGCCATTCTCCTTGTATGCTTAGGTTGTAGTGTTGATTGTGCATTGGGGGAAATTAGTGCTCACTAGTGACAATGAGCAAGCTAATTTTCCTCCCATTCTTTTAGTTTGCCTGTATCCTGCCTTAGCTTTGCTTCATTTCAGTTTCTTATTCAACCCTGCCCTTGGCCTTAGGCCTTGGTTCATTCTTGTGTTATTTTCTGTTGCTCTTGTTGTGTTTTGCTTTTGTTCACTGTTTGTTCACTGTTTAGTTTTCATTTGCTTTGTTCCATTGTTTTTGCCCTGTATTGCTTTTGTTTGCTGTTTTCTTGCCATTCCTTGTGCATTCTGTCACTGCTGTTGTGCATTTGCCTTGCTGCATTGCACTGCTGCATTACTATTTGCTTCCCCTGCTGCTACATTGCCTTCTCTGTCACTTGTGCTGCTGCTGTTGCTGCTGCCAAGCAGCTGCTGTTGCTGTTGCTTGTTGCCAAGCTGCTGCTGCTGCTGCTAGGCCTGCTACCTGGTGCTGCTTCCTTTCTCCTACAGCTGCCTTTCTGCATTCTTCTGCTGCAGCTCTTTCCCCTGCTTGTGCAGTTGCTACTTCTCCTGCCAAGCTGCTGCCACTTCTTGCTACTCCTGCAGCCAAGCAAAGGCCTAGTTCAACAACTGAGTCCAAAGCCCAAAGGCCCAGTCCTCAGTAACCAAAGCCCAATTTCATTGAGGCCAAAGCCTAAGTTTAAGGCCAAAGCCCATTTGCATTTCAAAGAACAAACTGAGCCCAAGCTCAGTTCTTTTTATTTTGAACAAACCCAATAGTACATTAAGCCCAACACTTCCAAAAGGCTTTTAAGCCCAAAGCAAATCTAGGAACCTAAATTAGCTAGAAACATTTCAAAACACACCCGATCTCTGTGGATCGACCCGTACTTGCACATTTGCCACTTTCGACACCGTGCATTTGCGGTTATAATTTGTAGGACCTTTTAGAAGCCTACTAAGTTTTTGGCGCCGTTGCCGGGGATTGGTGTTGTGTTTTATCTGTGTTTTCTTAGCTATTTTGTATTTCACTGCATAGCATTTGCATCTGCATCTGCTTCATTTCATTTGCTGTTGGACCTGCTGATTCTGAACCTGTTTTTCCTCTGCTGGGACGCCACCAAGGAAAAGAACCAAAACCCAACTGGGTTTTTGCAACAATATCAGAGCAGCTGGGCTGTGCTAAAACGGTAAGCCTAAACCCATTCATTGAGAGAACCCAACCTGTGGGCTTCCAATTTTTAATTGTGGGCTTGTAATAATTAACCCAATTTTTTTGGGCTTTTTATTTTTCTATTTTGGGTTTGTAATAATTTATTTGTGGGCTTGTATTTATTTTTTGTGGGCTTGTTTAAATTCTTTCATTGGACTTGTATTTTGAACTCTGGGTTTAAACCCAGCTGAGCTTGTAAGCATCAATTGGACTTGTATTCCACTCGAAAGTGGACCTCGAAACCAAAGTTTTAAAACAAACGTCGGGCCTTAACCAACTGGGCCAAATTAAACTTTCAAAATTAAAACTTAGTGTTTCGTGGGCCGCAGCCTTCCATCCATTTCATTAGAGGCTTGCACAGTGGGCGTGCTCCCAATTCAAAAACCAAATTTCATTTTCTTTTTCAAAAAAACAAAAAAAAAAAAAAAAAAAAAAAAACCTTTTGTTCCTTTTGTATATATTTTGCTAATCCAATTTGATCTCGGCTAAAATATGTTGGATTTTTGCCTTGAATAACGGAGTTTTAATTCTGCTTTCGCCGAAATCGGGTATTCTCTCTCCTTTTACTCTACTCAGCATGTCCCTTTCCATATGTTGCATTTTAATTCTTTCCATATTTTGAAACATTGAGGACAATGTTTAGTTTAGGTTTGGGGGTATAGAGTAGATACCACGATAATATGCTATAACTGAAAACGAACTCCTTCTTTTTGAAAAAAATTGAAAAATTCCAAAAAAATTGAAAAATCAAAATTCAAAAAAAAATAAAAAATTGAAAAAAATCATAAAAAATGGAGCTCATTTACCTTGAAATGTTGACTCTTGTGCAAATATGTATTTTTATTAGGAGTCTTAGTCTAGATATTTAGGCACCCTGATTCTAGCACAATTCACATAGTGATAAGAAATTTGCACGCGCACGATCTACCAATACATGTATGGCCTCGATCTTTAAGGTGTTTGATAGGAAGTTACGATTGCCAATCACTTTAGAATACTGAACGAAACTTGACTAGCTTGTTCTTTGGTTGGTTGGGATAGAAGGTGGAGGTTACATTAAGAAAGACAACCATCGAATTTAACTGGGTGCATCAAAAAGGGCTACCTCTTGCAAAGTGTCATGTAATTTTTGTTTCCTTTTGTATATGTATCAAAAGTATTTCCTTGTAAAAAAAAAAAAAAAAAATCGATGTTTATATTCAGAAAAAAATATCAGAAAAATGCAAAAAAATCAAGTATTTATCAATTCCATCATCTCTTGTTCCAAAAATAAAAAGAGAATAGTCAATGTAAATAAGAGTCATGTAAATAGTCATCTTTTGTTGTTTCGTTGTAATAAGCAAGGAGGGTGTATGCCATTGATGTACAACGCGAGAAATTGTGAAATACCTCCAACTCATTCACAATTCTCGTAAAGTCCGGACAGCTAGCTAGATTTCGACCTCAGTTCTTAGCCTGAGAAACTATCTCTTGGTGATTAGTAGTCATGACTTCAGATCTTTCTTTACACATGTGTAGATACACTTTACACTCTTATCACATGTCCTTATTTGTTATCAGTGCTAGGATTGTGCCTTCGATAGCTAGATTGACATCTCCATTTTGCTGTGAGCTTAACTGTTTTGCACATGTCACGTTTGATGGAATCTGAGCTTATATTTTGTCCTTAGGTTTTGTAGGCACACCTCTGGTAAACCTTCACGAGACTTCAACTCGTCCACTAGGGACACTTAGTGGTTTAAAAGGCTTAGTGCATACGCTAAATGCATTCGAGAGACCAGCGACAGTGGTATAGTTAGGATTTCCCTAGTTTTGTTTTACTTGAGGACAAGTAAAATTCAGGTTTGGGGGTATTTGATGAGTGCCAAATATTGTATATATTTATCCCTTTTTGTTGGCATTTTAACTCATCTTTTGTACATTAATTCTACATTTTATCCCATATTCTGTATTTTCATTGTTTTCAAGAATAAATATTTTTATTAATTACTTTTGCATTTTTAGGTAATAAATAAAGTTCGGATGAGTCGCGGAGCGAAAAGAGCAGAAAAGTAGTGAAAAGCCGGGAGAAATTACGCAAGGAAGCCGCGAAGAATGGTGCGCACAACCTCATTTTCTACACACAAAAGCGCCTCCGTTCTCAGCCATCAGATCATTTCTCAGAAGCATCCGACGGTCGCTCCTTGCTGAGCATCAAAATCTGATGTCTCTGCCAAGCACCACAGCGCTGAAATTCCAAGCCTTCAGATTAGATGGTAGTTGAATCCAACGGTCGCTCCCTTGCTGTGCATCAAAGTTTGATATCTCCGCCTAACACTACAGTACCTAACTCCATCAAGTACCGTTTATTTTGTTGTATCATATAATCCAACGGTCGCTCATCGCTTACCTCCGAATCACCGTCCGATCTACCTACCATCTCCGAATCTCGCAGCTCAGAGTCACAGAACATCAAGACTCGATGAATTCGCCTTACACCCTAGTACCCGAGCCCATCCACCTAACCCAAACACACCCCCTACCCCAAACACAATCGAGCCATACCCTCTCCACCATCTTCTCCACAGAACCACCGTACACCACCACCTTCTCCACCTGCTCTGACTCCATCACCAACTCCTCTACCACCACCACACCTCCACCATCATCACCCCTACCTTCCTACAACTATTACCCATCTTTATAGCCCCCTAATTCGTCAATTTCTCCCCTGCCGAAACCCTAGGTGAATGGTTGACGAATTAGTGAAGCTAGAAAGAGAAATTGAAGGCATGGGAAGGAGCAGAGAAGGGAGAAGAAGCATGGGTTGAAGACGGACTCGTCTTATCACGTTTGGTAAGCTCGAAAATCAAAACCCTAGTCTACTGTCAATTTGGGGATTTTTTGTGTAGAACCCTAATTGTGCTTGTAACTATAAATTGGGACTGTGGGTGTGATGTAAAGACTGATGTTAGGATTAGCCTACATCCAGAACTTTCAAGTTCTGTTAATTTTCATGTTTCAGTTAAATGTGCTAGTAGTTGCTGTGTTTTGTTAATGTCTTGCTTTGTTCTGTTAACTGTTAATTTCAAGTCATATGTTAATTTCAGTTCATGTTGTTTTGTTTCAGTTCATGTTGTTATGTTTAGTTCAATCTGCTGCTCTGTTAAATTCTCCTGTTATTTATGTTAATGTTCATGTTCTGCTAATGTCCTGTTTAGGTTTTGTTCATTGTTAGTTCAGTTAGTTATGTTACTGTCATGTTTAATTCACTGTCATTTGAAGGAATGCTAGGCTAGATTTCTTAGAAGCTTTGTGCTGATTGTGTAATGGAAGAAATCAGTGCTTAAAGCAAGCTGATTTTCTTGCCATTCCCTGTGTATGCTTAGGTTGTAGTGTTGATTGTGCATTGGGAGAAACTAGTGCTTATAGCAAGCTAGTCCTCTTCCCATTCTATAGGAATGCCTGTATTCTTGCCTTAGTATTGTTTCATTTCAACTTCACCTCAACCCTGCCCTTGGCTTAGGCCTTGGTTCATCTTATGTTGTTTTCTGTTGCTTTTGTCCTGTCATGTTACTTGCACTGTCATATTATGCTTATGCTTATGTTTTCTGTTATGCTTTTGTCCTGTCATGTTACTTGCACTATTTTCTGTGGCTTAGGCCTCTACTGCTGTTTTCTCCTGCTGTGCACTTGCACTGCTTTGCAACACTGCTTTGCTGCACTTGCATTGCCTCTGCTGCAGCTGCAGTGCAGCACTTGTGCTGCTGCTGCTGTTGTTGCTGCTGCTTCCTGCAGCCAAGCAAAGGTCCATCAAACTGAAACCACAGCTCAGGTTAAGACCCAAAGGCCTAGCTAAATCAAAGCTCAAGTTCAGTCCACCAAAGCCCAAATTTCATTAAGGTCAAAAGCCTAAATTTAAGACCAAAGCCCATTTGCACTTCAAAGATAACTGAGCCCAAGCTCAGTTCATTTTAACAAACCCATTAGTATATTAAGCCCAATAGTTCCAAAGGGGTATTCTAAGCCCTAAGCAAATCTAGGAACCCAAATAGCTAAAACACTTCCGAAACACACCCGATCTCTGTGGATCGACCCGTACTTGCACATTTGCCACAACCGACGACCGTGCACTTGCGGTATTACTGTAGGCCCCCGTTTTTATTGCTTCATTTTTATACACCTTTCGAGGCCTGCCATGTTTTTGGCGCCGCTGCCGGGGACTATCAAGTTTTTGGCGCCGTTGCCGGGGATTGGTGTTGTGTTTTTCTTGTTGTTTTCTTAGCTATTTTGTATTTCACTGCATAGCATTTGCATCTGCATCTGCTTCATTTCATTTGCTGTTGGACCTGCTGATCTGAACCTGTTTTTCCTCTGCTGGAACGCCACCAAGGAAAAGAACCAAAACCCAACTGGGTTTTTGCAACAATATCAGAGCAGCTGGGCTGTGCTAAAACGGTAAGCCTAAACCCATTCATTGAGAGAACCCAACCTGTGGGCTTCCAATTTTTTTTAATTATGGGCTTGTAATAATTAACCCAATTTTTTTGGGCTTTTTATTTTTCTATTTTGGGTTTGTAATAATTTATTTGTGGGCTTGTATTTATTTTTTGTGGGCTTGTTTAAATTCTTTCATTGGACTTGTATTTTGAACTCTGGGTTTAAACCCAGCTGAGCTTGTAAGCATCAATTGGACTTGTATTCCACTCGAAAGTGGACCTCGAAACCAAAGTTTTAAAACAAACGTCGGGCCTTAACCAACTGGGCCAAATTAAACTTTCAAAATTAAAACTTAGTGTTTCGTGGGCCGCAGCCTTCCATCCATTTCATTAGAGGCTTGCACAGTGGGCTTGCTCCCATACAAAAACCAAATTTTATTTTATTTATTTAAAAAAAAAAAAAAAAAAAAAAAAAACCTTTTGTTCCTTTTGTATATATTTTGCTAATCCAATTTGATCTCGGCTAAAATATGTTGGATTTTTGCCTTGAATAACGGAGTTTTAATTCTGCTTTCGCCGAAATCGGGTATTCTCTCTCCTTTTACTCTACTCAGCATGTCCCTTTCCATATGTTGCATTTTAATTCTTTCCATATTTTGAAACATTGAGGACAATGTTTAGTTTAGGTTTGGGGGTATAGAGTAGATACCACGATAATATGCCATAAATATGCCATAATTGAAAACAAAACTCCTTCTTTTTGAAAAAATTAAAAAATTCCAAAAAAAAATTGAAAAATCAAAATTCAAAAAAAATAAAAAAATTAAAAAAAAATGAAAAAATCATAAAAATGGAGCTCATCTACCTTGAAATGTTGACTCTTGTGCAAATATGTATTTTTATTAGGAGTCTTAGTCTAGATATTTAGGCACCCTGATTCTAGCACAATTCACATAGTGATAAGAAATTTGCACGCGCACGATCTACCAATACATGTATGGCCTCGATCTTCAAGGTGTTGGATAGGAAGTTACGATTGCCAATCACTTTAGAATACTGAACGAAACTTGACTAGCTTGTTCTTTGGTTGGTTGGGATAGAAGGTGGAGGTTACATTAAGAAAGACAACCATCGAATTTAACTGGGTGCATCAAAAAGGGCTACCTCTTGCAAAGTGTCATGTAATCTTTTGTTTCTTTTTGTATTTGTATCAAAAGTGTTTCATTGAATTAAAAAAAAAAAAAAAATCGATGTATATATTCAGAGAAAAAAATATCAGAAAAATACCAAAAAAATCAAGTATTTATCAATTCCATCCTCTCTTGTTGCAAAAATAAAAAGAGAATAGTCAATGTAAATAAGAGTCATGTAAAGAGTCATCTTTTGTTGTTTTTTTTGTAATAAGCAAGGAGGGTGTATGCCATTGATGTACAACGCGAGTAATTGTGAAATACCTCCAACTCATTCACAATTCTCGTAAAGTCCGGACAGCTAGCTAGATTTCGACCTCAGTTCTTAGCCTGAGAAACTATCTCTTGGTGATTAGTAGTCATAACTTCAGATCTTTCTTTACACATGTGTAGATACACTTTACACTCTTATCACATGTCTTTTTTTGTTATCAGTGCTAGGATTGTGCCTTCGATAGCTAGATTGACATCTCCATTTTGCTGTGAGCTTAAACTGTTTTGCACATGTCACATTTGATGGAATATGAGCTTATATTTTTTCCTTAGGTTTTGTAGGCACACCTCTGGTAAACCTTCACGAGACTTCACTCGTCCACTAGGGACACTTAGTGGTTTAAAAGGCTTAGTGCATACGCTAAATGCATTCGAGAGACCAGCGACAGTGGTATAGTTAGGATTTCCTTAGTTTTGTTTTACTTGAGGACAAGTAAAATTCAGGTTTGTGGGTATTTGATGAGTGCCAAATATTGTATATATCTATCCCTTTTTGTTGGCATTTAACTCATCTTTTATGCATTAATTCTACATTTTATCCCATATTCTGTATTTTCATTGTTTTCAAGAATAAATATTTTTATTAATTAATTTTGCATTTTTAGGTAATAAATAAAGTTCGGATGAGTCGCGGAGCGAAAGAGCAGAAAAGTAGTGAAAAGCCGGGAGAAATTACGCAAGGAAACCGCGAAGAATGGTGCGCACAACCTCATTTTCTACACACAAAAGCGCCTCCGTTCTCAGCCATCAGATCAGTTCTCAGAAGCATCCGACGGTCGCTCCTTCATAGATCATCAAAATATGATGTCTCTGCCGAGCACCACAGCGCTGAAATTCCAAGCCTTCAGATTAGATGGTAGTTGAATCCAACGGTCGCTCCCTTGCTGTTCATCGAAGTTTGATATCTCCGCTTCACACTACAGTACCTAACTCCATCAAGTACCGTTCATTTTGTTGTATCATATAATCCAACGGTCGCTCATCGCTTACCTCCGCATCACCGTCCGATCTACCAACCATCTTCGCATCTCGCAGCTCAGAGTCACAGAACATCAAAACTAGATACACCTGCCTTACACCCTAGTGACCGAGCACCACCCACCTAACCAGACACACCCCCCTTCTCTCCCAAACCATCGAGCCATACCCTCTCCACCATCTTCTCCACAGCAGAACCATGTCCTGCCACCGTCTTCTTCACCTCCACTGCCACCACCACACCGCCACCAAACACCACCATACCACCAACTCTCTATTCTACCTAAACCCATCACGTACCATCCCTTTAATCATCATTTACAACATCAATTTCTCATCTCTCTGCCTAAAACCCTAGGTGAGAAATTGGTGATATATATGATGATTAAAGCATCAATTGGAGGCGTGGGAAGCATCAGGAGACTAAGGAGAAGCATGGGTCGAAGTCAGTAGCAGTTTTCAGAGATTAGGTATGGATTGATTTTATTTCTTATAAACCCTAATTTCATAATTTGGGGATAATTGGGGGAAAGTGATTGAATGTATAATTAGAGGCATGGGTCGACGTATTAGGGCTGTTGTCAGTAGGTTAGGTGAGTTAATTTCACTTTTTGGGTGAAACCATAACTTCACTGATTTCTTTTGGGTAGAACCCTAATTGTGCTTGTGGATATAAATAGCACTGTGGTGTGTTGTAATAGTTATGTTAGGATTAGCCTACATCCAGAACTTTCAAGTTCTGTTAATTTTCATGTTTCAGTTAAATGTGCTAGTAGTTGCTGTGTTTTGTTAATGTCTTGCTTTGTTCTGTTAACTGTTAATTTCAAGTCATATGTTAATTTCAGTTCATGTTGTTTTGTTTCAGTTCATGTTGTTATGTTTAGTTCAATCTGCTGCTCTGTTAAATTCTCCTGTTATTTATGTTAATGTTCATGTTCTGCTAATGTCCTGTTTAGGTTTTGTTCATTGTTAGTTCAGTTAGTTATGTTACTGTCATGTTTAATTCACTGTCATTTGAAGGAATGCTAGGCTAGATTTCTTAGAAGCTTTGTGCTGATTGTGTAATGGAAGAAATCAGTGCTTAAAGCAAGCTGATTTTCTTGCCATTCCCTGTGTATGCTTAGGTTGTAGTGTTGATTGTGCATTGGGAGAAACTAGTGCTTATAGCAAGCTAGTCCTCTTCCCATTCTATAGGAATGCCTGTATTCTTGCCTTAGTATTGTTTCATTTCAACTT
>NC_039364.1:266677139-266691430 GCF_003573695.1 Papaver somniferum | reverse complement strand
TGTTGTTTTCTGTTGCTTTTGTCCTGTCATGTTACTTGCACTGTCATATTATGCTTATGCTTATGTTTTCTGTTATGCTTTTGTCCTGTCATGTTACTTGCACTATTTTCTGTGGCTTAGGCCTCTACTGCTGTTTTCTCCTGCTGTGCACTTGCACTGCTTTGCAACACTGCTTTGCTGCACTTGCATTGCCTCTGCTGCAGCTGCAGTGCAGCACTTGTGCTGCTGCTGCTGTTGTTGCTGCTGCTTCCTGCAGCCAAGCAAAGGTCCATCAAACTGAAACCACAGCTCAGGTTAAGACCCAAAGGCCTAGCTAAATCAAAGCTCAAGTTCAGTCCACCAAAGCCCAAATTTCATTAAGGTCAAAAGCCTAAATTTAAGACCAAAGCCCATTTGCACTTCAAAGATAACTGAGCCCAAGCTCAGTTCATTTTAACAAACCCATTAGTATATTAAGCCCAATAGTTCCAAAGGGGTATTCTAAGCCCTAAGCAAATCTAGGAACCCAAATAGCTAAAACACTTCCGAAACACACCCGATCTCTGTGGATCGACCCGTACTTGCACATTTGCCACAACCGACGACCGTGCACTTGCGGTATTACTGTAGGCCCCCGTTTTTATTGCTTCATTTTTATACACCTTTCGAGGCCTGCCAAGTTTTTGGCGCCGCTGCCGGGGACTATCACTGGTGGACAAGCACAAGTAGGAACTCCAAACCAGGGATCAAACTATTTCATCCAACTAGCAGCAGAGCTCGAAGAGTTGAAAAGGAATCAGAAGATATATGCTGACGTAGTAACATTACTTGCGCGAGAGAACCAGAAGCTCAAGGACAGGATTTCCCATAGCGCCGACGTAGAGAACCAGCACAATGAGGCCAATTCCAAAGCACCACGGCCAAATAAAGATCGAAGGATGGTGGTGTCCAACATCAATAATCCTGAACCATTGAACCGTCGCTTTGCATGAGGGAATAAACTGACTGATCCTGACTATGTACCCGAAGATTCAGACTACTTCAATAGTGATGCGCGAAGATCAGGACGATCATCTATGAGGAACGAGCATTTTCTTGTATGGAAAGTCTTCGTGCATAAATGATGGCTGAGATCAAACAATTGAAGACGAGGCAAAAAGGAGGAAGGTTAGAAGAAGTAATGAGGGAGGTTATTACAACACCGCTGACCGTACATCTGGCTAGAGCCCTTATTCCTCCAAAATGTCTAATCCAAGCATTTGAATGTTACGATGGGTCCAACGATCCCGCGACTCATCTTCGTAAATACAATCGGATTATGGCCTGATGGGATCGAGACGACGTCGTCCTCTGCAGATATTTTCCCTCAAGCTTGAAAGGATCAACATTATCTTGGTTCGATAACCTACCGCCCAATTCCATCGATTCGTACAGTCGTCTCACAGAGGTGTTCTTGGAGATTTACATGTACAACAAGACTGTTAATGCAGGAATGGATAAGCTCTTGTCATTAGCGGCCGGATCAAAGAGACGATCAAGAAATACACAGATAGGTGGCACAAGATCTTCCAAGCCATAGGAAACGTAAACCCGGTAGTCAACTCAACTGCTACAAGTAGGGACTAGATAAGATGAGTCCATTATTTGTTGAGATCCATGGAAGCAATCCCGCGACCTAAGGAGATCTCCGAGTGATCATTGAAAAGCATGCGAGGATGGAAGAAATCCAGCGACACAATCCTATTCCTAGGGCGCAGGTTCAGAAACCCCATCGTACCAACTTAGTGGAGCAAGCCAGCGGTACAAATAGGGATAATTCTACTGAACGCTTCAACGAAGATAAAAGAGGACGAAGAGATGATCATCGGCGCAATGACAAGAAGTTCGAGGATCAGGTCTACACAAAGCTTAACACCATCTACGTTCATATCTTGAGGGAGATTAAGAATCAAACCAATCTCGAGTGGCATGGTCCAAGGGAAAGCAACCACAAAGATCTGAGAAGTCAATGGACTACTACGAGTACCATTGCTTCAATGGTCACCAAACAGATAAATGCATGAACCTCAAGATAATGATCCAGAAACGGATTGACGCTGGATATCTCAAGCAAAACATGCGAAAGCCCGAACCCTAAAAAAGAACCTATCGGAGCAAGCAAGTGCACCTACCATAGAATAACCGAACAATCGACACCATTTGTTGTTCGGAGTCCAACGGCCCTTCATTAACCGATCAAATATGAAAGGGATTGAGGAAAAAATTCAAATACTATTATGAATGGTACAAAATCGATGGAGAAGAAGTAGACGGGCACGAGGACTGGATGAATGCACCGCTGAATGTTACTGCCGATGATGTTGAGGAAGACATGGAAGACCATAACGACCCCCTGGTACTCATGCTATCTGTCGCAGGATGGACCATAAAGAAAATCTTGATCGATGGAGGTAGTTCAGTCAATATCCTATTCTATGACACCTTCAAAAGAATGAAGTTAAACGATGAGAAGTTGATGTCTTCTTACTACAAAATTTATGGTTTCAACGGGGCAACCACGAAGCCCTATGGGACATTGTCTTGGAGGTCATTACCAGATTCAGCGTGGTGGATGCACCATCCCCCTACAACGCCATCATCGGATGAAGATGGGTGCATAATCTCAAATGAGTAGCAACAACATACCACCAGTACCTTAGGTTCCCAACACCCGAAGGGGAGATGGAGATCAAGGGTGATCAATTCACCGCACGTGAATGCCAGGCTCTACAAAATCAACTCAACGAGCAACGCAAAGCCCGAAAGGGCAAGAACAAACATCATCCAAGGATAAGGAAATCGACCTATATCTTGAAGGGATTTCAGGGAAAATCCTAACAAAGGGTAGCAACGCTCTTACTACCGAAGCAGATGTCTCAGGGGAAAAGGATGCAGAAGAATCCACCAAATAGCAATTAAAGAACGTCCCTCTCATAGAGAACCGAAGCCACTTTCACACCGGTGGAAACCACCAAGAAAATAAATATTGGAATAGAGGAAGACTTTAAGATGATCAAGATAGGGACTCTGGTGGATGAAGACTGTGAAGTAGCACTGATCAAACTACTCAAGGAGTACGCGACCATCTTCTCATGGAAGCTAGGAAATATGCCGGGAATCGACCCCAAGGCAGAAGCTGCGTAAAGTAGCACCGGAATATCATCAAGCAGTTGAGAAAGAACTTAACAAACTTATGGAAGCCGGATTCATAAAGGAAGTTAGGTATCCCACATGGATCTCGAACATGGTCGTCGTACCAAAAAACAATGAAGGAGTAAGGATATGCATCGACTTCACCAATCTCATCAAAACGTGCCCGAAGGATAGCTACTCGCTTCCAAGCATCGATCAATTAGTGGATGTTGTAGAATGACTCGAAGAAATATTGTTCATGGACGGATACTCTGGTTACAATCATAGATCCCTGCAAAAGAGGATTAACAACATACATCATTCTTCACCCCAAACGGACTCTACTGCTACACTCGCATGCCTTTCGGACTGAGGAATGCAGGGGCAACATACCAGAGGATGGTTGATGCAATCTTCAAACCATGGATCGGGAAAACTCTAGAGGTCTACGTTTATGACATGCTCGTCAAAAGTAAGTTGCGCAAGGATCACCTTCAGGACCTGAGAGATATCTTCGGCGCAATGAGGAAATATAACATAAAAGTGAACCCAGAAAAGTGCACATTCGGTGTCACATCAGGAAAATTCCTATATTTGGTAATGAAGATGGGAATCGAAGTCGATCCCGCTAAGATCCAAGCCATCATGGAGATGTCGTCCCCGAAGAATTTGAAGCAAGTCCAAAAACTCAAAGGATCGATAGCAGCACTCGGGAGATTCATCGCCAGATCATCGGACAAATGTAAACACTTCTTCAACATCCTCAAAAAAGATAAAAAATTTGCATGGACCGCTGAGTGTGAAGAATCCTTCCGGAAGATCAAGGAATACCTGGCAACAATCCCGATCCTCCAAAAACCTGAACCTGATGAGGTGTTGGCACTATACATAGATGCAACCGAAGACGCAGTCAGTGCTGTGCTAGTTAGAACTAACACGAAAGTGGAGCAGTCGATATACTACGTCAGCAAAACCCTCAATACAGATGAAAGAAACTACACCAAGATCGAGCAACCTATACTTCCACTAGTATGGGAGACACAAAAGCTGAGAACTTATTTCTTGGCTCACTATGTTCGTATTCCAAGCAAAGCACCGCCGTCGGCTGTCGGCTGAAGTCCGTAGTCAAAAACGCAGGAAAGATGGGAAGGATAGCAAAGTGGAATACGCAGTTAGAACAATTCAACATCATACACGAGATCCAAACTGCTCAAAAATCACAAGTCTTGGCGGATTTCCTAGTAAACCTACCTTTGGATAATGGCGAAGAAGTGAAGGACATTCCAGGGTTAGACGAATATGGGAAGGAACTGATTGATGTGCTCGAACCTTCTAGCCAACGAAGATGGGAAGTCTTCGTCGACGGATCCAGGAACAAGGAAGGTGCATGCATAGGGATCACCATCACAACGCCCATCGGTGATAGGATGGTGTATGCACTAAGGCTGGAGTTTGAAGGACACACTAACAACATTGTTGAATATGAGGCAGTAGTACATGCTCTCCGATTGATAACAGAACTCGGAATAACAGACGTGCGCCTAACGAGCGACTCACAACTTGTAATTCGACAAATAGAGATGGAATATAACACCTATGATGAAACCTATCATCGTACATGGCGATGGTCCAAACCCTAGCGTCGCAAGTGCCAAAGATTAAGTTCCAACATCTGTGCAGGAAGGACAATAGACATGCCGATGCCTTGGCTTATATATCATCGATGCTAAAAGATAAGAATGTTAAAGCTATCAGAATAGAAAGAGTATACCATCCTTAGATCACTCCACCCCAAACCGTCGCTGCCACGAACCACGAAAACAATACATGGGAAGACATTTCCGAAGACCATGCAGGATAAGACATCGCCGAAGTCTTTGCAGAAGATGATATCCTATCAAGATCCAATGAAGACGAAGACTTCAGCAACGAAGAAGACTGGAGAACCGAAGTCCACCTGTTCCTCGAAGAAGGGGCACTACCAGCTGAAGTGAAGCAAACTCAAAAAATACGATCAAAGGCAGGGAAATACGAGCTTCGTGGAAGAGTCTTGTACAAGAAATCATTCTTAGGACCTCTATTCCGCTGCTTATCCATAAAAGAGGGCCATCGTATCTTGAGACACATTCACTACGGAGACGTATGTAATCATAGCGGGATGAGGTCATTAGACGATAAATCCAAAATGCAAGGATACTACTCGCCGCGGATGGTACAGGACGCTGACAGAATGTCTAAAAAATGCGAAGAATGTCAGCGGTTCGCCAAAAATATTCATGCCCCAGCAAAAAAGTTGAACATAGTGGGAAGCCCCTGGTCATTTGCAAAGTGGAGAATCGATATCTTCGGACCATTGGTCGAAGGAACACGAAGAAGGCGATTCACAGTAATGAGTGCCTATATGGTTGTTGATTGTGTATGTAATACTCAATGTGTGCATGATGAGCTTAATGTTTTTCCTTGGAAAATATTATGGAAGGAGGACATTCCTCCTAAGATTGCACATTTTCTATGGAAGTGTTTGCAGTGTTTCCTCCCTCATAAGGACAAACTCCATAGATTTGTTGATAATGTGGATCCTAAATGTGTTTTCCATAATGCTGATATTGAATCCTATCTATTCTTACATTGTAGTATTACAAAACAAATATAGGTTAATATAGATCCTATGTTTTTGAACTAAATTAATAATGTTGGATTGAAATATTAGATAGTAAGTTGGTATGGAAATGGAATCAATAACAGTCATGACATGATTTTTGATGCAGGTTACACCCTTTGGCACATATGAAAATTGAGGTGTGCCATTATTTTTGATAATGCAGATGTGCAGGTGGATAATTTAGCGACACAAGTTAAGAAGAGCGTTAATTGTTGCTTGGAAGGAGAATCGAATGAGACTGACTATGAGAATAAGTTAGAATTATAATGTCTCGCACTAGACGGTGCCTCGACTTAATTTCATTAAAATAACATTTGATGCTTCATTCGAGAAAAAAAACTAAATGTATGGAATCTTTACTGATTTGTATAAATGATGCAGAATAATTCAAAGGAGCATTGTACATTCCAGGAGTAGTAGAGGATGGGGAGAAAGCAGAGGCTTTAACAACATATGAGGACATAAAGCTAGCTAGGATGAAGCAGATTTCAATTCTACATCTGGAAGGAGAAAGTCTAAATGTCGTTAATGCTTTAAAAGACAGAGAAGGATTTGATATGTGGATAACTAACCCTATTATAAAGGACTGTCATGAATTTCTTAGATTTTTTCAATAAGTGGTATGTTTCTCATGTTCCAAGAGAAACCAATTTTGTAGCCCAGGAATTAGCTAAAGAAGCTAGTAACTTTAGTAGTATGTGTTGGGAGACTGTTGCTCCAAATTAGCTAGAGTCTCTTATTCAAGAAAAACTCTATATCAACGTTTAATATTAATATCATTTTCCTTTCCTATCAAAAAAATGTAGAATGCGAGATCCATTTTTCTTTGGGTGTCTTTTTTATTTCAATTTCGCATGATTTTGTGTTATTAGATTTCAGTAATTTTATATACAGATTTATGTTTTAATTTGGTGATCAAACTTTAATATCGATAGACAACATGTTAATGCATCCCTGGTTAAAATTTAAGGATAATTCAGCATGTATTCACCGTTGAATGTTTGTATGAACTTGAATGTTGACTTCTGAAATTTCTGAACAATTTCAATTTTGTCTTTGTTCTTTACTCGATTTATTGGCTAAACATGGGGCTCAGACGGAGTCTCGGTGGTGGTTTGATCCCCCTGATTTTATTAGACGAGCGATTCTTATAGATTGATCTACTTTATCGTTGTATCGTTATAGATATATGTAATTTCATTTTTGTTCTTTTTTCTCTTCTTCTCTTGTTGGAGGTAAGGCCTAGTCCCCTCATATTTTTTTTCTTGATTTTAATAAAATTGCTTCATGTGTGCCTTTGCCATGGGTAGCTTCTTTTAAGGAAAAAAAAACTTTGTTGTGAATTCAGTATTTACTGTTTGAAGCGTTGATTTGTCGTGAATTTTGGATTTGTAGTTGATTGATTCATAAAAATCCCTATAAATTTTTGGAAGATCGGACTAATTTATCACCCAGAAACATATGATGTAAGAAGCCTGCAATATATAGAGCTTATTCTTATTTGCATAAATGCATGAATTAAAATCATCACGACTTCTTTGTCTTGTGTCACTATGTGACGGTTTGCTAGTAGCGTGTGAGAAGGATTTATAAGTTAACGAATAATTTTATTTGAATGGTGGGGTACAAATCAAGAAAGCTCGTGCAACTTTTCAGAATGACCTCGATAAGAGGATTGTCAGGACACGAACTGAGAAAACTCGTGCAATTTGTTGAAATGATCCCGACTACCGGATTGGCGGGGAACGAATTGAGGAAACTCGTGAAACTTATTAATATTTTGAACTAATATTTTGAAAGTGAATTGATTGATTTGTTGAAAATGTTATTGGTATCCTAAGCTTGTTTATCGAATATATAATTGATCCTTAAAGTTGTGACGAAATCTCTTATTGTATGTTCTCTTTGATTATTTGATATTTATTTATACTTTTTGAAAATGAGAATGCATTATATTGAGGTGTCATTTCAATCCAATTGATATTCTTGCTGCTATTTCGGAATGGGGAAGTGGAAATTAAGAAGTTATCTTATTAATTGTATTGCTTGAAATGTAGTTTGAATTAATACGTGTGTTGAAAATGTTGTTAAAGATGATTAACAAATTCATATGTTTTAATTTTATTATAAGTTCACTTATACATGGTGTAATAAGTAAATTAAAAAGAAAAAATGAAACAACATAGTTTCGACCCGAAACGCCTTGATTTCGGATCTCCATGTGGGTTTGACCTTGATCAGGAACTGGAGATTTTACAAAGAGTGTGTGTTCAGGATGTGGCCTGCATTAAATTTCATATGGAAGAATCCTTTTAACTGGCTATACAGGTGGTGCTATTAGAGTTTGGGGACGAGTTGACATTATTTAAATAATCTTGATAGTAAAAGTTTTTTTATAGAAAATGTTCTTTGATGAAATGACAATAGTTGTTTGATCGTTTCTTTGATCAGTTGTCAAAAAGAAATGATAGTTGATAGATATTAATACTGGGTTTTTTTTTACTCGTTTTCTTGCTTATTTGTTTTAAGGATTTTTTTAATCGTAAGAGGTTGATAATACTTTTCTGAGCATGTTGATCACTTGCACTATCTTCCTGCCAGTAGAAACTTCTTACATGAGTTATTAACGAAATGCAAAAATGATAAAACAAAATGCAAAAATTATAAAACAAACTAAATGTGAAATGAAGTATCCATATTCAATAAGTGCTTCCAACTTAGTCCAATAAATTAAATAAAATCATAGTCCATTTTCACATAAAAAATGATTGCACTTGGCACATACAATAAGTCGTTAAACCCCTAAGCGATTCTAGAGGAAGAGTTGTGTCTCGTGAGGGTTTATTGTATGACTTCAATTCACGAGACATGTTTCCTAATTTGAAGTGGTTGATCTTCGTCCTAATGTAGGAATGAGAACACCCACCAACGAGATAATTTCAGCTCAACCGGAAAGAGGATTCTCAGTTTTCTCTCAGAATGCTCGTCCAATTGGTCGAGACCCTATTAAAATGTTGACAAAAGAAGATATTGATGAAGCTCATTCTTATGTCTTGAATAATTGTGTCGAAGTTTGGCCATACCTCGTGTATGTAACTCCTTTGCAGTTTTGCTTTCATTACGGTTTTCCTTTCACCACTACACAATACATTTGTTTCATGTACAACATCATCATAGAGAAAGACAAGGAAGGAGCGGCAAAATGATTTGGTTGGGATTCTAGAAACAGAGCTTGAAATTGAATGTGCATTGACATTAAGTCAAAAGGGGGAACCATGTTCAGAAGGCGGAACTCGAGAGTCAACATGCATTGACCATTAGCCATAAGGGTTGGACTGGACACTAGAGAACCAGCACGTGCTGACCTTGAGTCAGAAGGATCTAGAGTCAGCAAATGGAACTCAAGAGTCAAGAGTTATGATTTTTTAACTAAATATCAACATGCATGAACTTGAGAGCACCCTGAGAGTTATTCAGGGCCAAATTCAGCTCCTTCTGGATCAACAACAATTTCTCAAGGATCAACAAGAACGCCTGAAATACTTTGAGGACTTTGCAATTGTGAACACATAAATCTCGAAGCCATCCACGTGTTCACAAACAATATTCGCATACATTCTAATTCTGAAATTGTACGTCGTATAAGTAAAGGGGATGATTATATCGATTCATCGACTCTAAGCCTTCGGGCTTGTCATTGTCTAGTCGAATATTATCATAAATGATGTTCGTATAAAGGGGTAAACAGAGAATCAAACATAAATGTAAAGCACATGACGTTCAATGTTGAATGTAAAGTGCTGAAATATAAATGAGACAAAGATTTACGTGGTTCGGCACTAAGGCCTACATCCACGGGGCTGGTGTTTCACTATGAATTGAATGATTACAAAGATAGTCAAATGAATTTAGAGTAAACATAGGTCTGCGGAAGTAGGGGGATCACTTACTCTTCCTATTTCTCTCTCCTATATTCTCCTATCTTTTCTCTAGATTGGTCGACCCCTTCTCAATTAGTGGAGAGGGGTATTTATAGAGTTGGAACGTGGGTCCTACTTCTAAGGTGCCGTTGTAATCTTATCTTCTTGTGCTTTGTGCCCATTACGCAGAGGTCTTCGGCATATGCTGCGGCCTAAGATTGAATACGAAGGGGTATCCTTGCTTCTTCCACGGGTTGATCGACACGTGTATATCTCTTTGGTATTTAATGCGGGTAGATGGATGTTTGCTCGTGTCAGACAAGTGTCTCTTAGTCTGGTCACATCAGTGTCAGTCAAACTCCCTCTCAGCCGTTGATCTGGGATCTTCCTCGGGATTGGGTGTACTAACACCCAAGGGGTATTATCTAGTGCTCCTCTAAGCCATCCTACCTCTGTGATCCTCTGTCCCTAACCGTCAGATCTGCTGCCCGGTGGCATCTTCTGATGAGATGCTTGTTATCATGTTGTGATATGTTGTTTTGCATGCCTTCCACGTGTCTCTTCCTGTACACGTGGTGGGTGATGAAAGGTGTACATACAATT
Source organism: Papaver somniferum (assembly GCF_003573695.1). Taxonomy (NCBI): domain Eukaryota; kingdom Viridiplantae; phylum Streptophyta; class Magnoliopsida; order Ranunculales; family Papaveraceae; genus Papaver; species Papaver somniferum. The sequence continues at coordinate 266,681,095 of NC_039364.1, read as the reverse complement.
TGCCCCTCTTCTTCTGACTTGGGCGTATTTTGCATTTTAGAAGAATAAAGGTCGTCATACACGTTTTATCTCTCCTGAATTAACTTCCCCTATAAATACGGGCATGTTTCCCACTTTGCATTAACTTTCCCCATAACTGCTCCTTCGTACGAGGGAAAGTTATTGTCTTCTCTAGCTTTATAAAAAGGAAAGACAATGTGAAAAAACTTTTCTCCTCTTCTTGTCAGTTTTCATCCTGTTCTTGTCAGTGTTCATCCTTTCTTTGTTTTCTATTTTTGTTCTTTAGTCATTTATTATCGTCATTCTTGTGAGGAAGATAACAACATTCAATTTTCTGTCTCTTTCGATTTCGACTGCTGTTGCCTCTGTATCACAGATAACTAGCCTTTGATATCTCTGATCCTTCTATCTTCGACTGTGGTTGGTGCTTGTCGTCTTCTTCTATACAGGTATGGGGTTTTTCATTAGCTGTTCATCATTGATTTATCTATGTATCTACCCGTTTATTTCCTGCTACTGTATTCTTGGCTTTGTGATGAAGAACACACATGTCGAAGCATATATGCTTGCCCCTGTTCTTTGTTACAAAGTATGTGAGTCTGTATCTAAGTATTATCCCTGGAGTTTGATGGGGTATTTCTGATTATTTTTAGTTCTTAGGGTTATTAATGTTTATCCGGATGAACCATCAATTATGGGTTTTTTGATCTTTAGTGATCTCCTCGTATTCTTCTATAAACTGTTTTTGTGTTTCCTTGTAGATATGTCTGATCGTCCGCGGGCTCCTTACCAAACCTCGTCGTCTAGTCCACCAAGATCCCCTCCGCGTCGAGATTCTGACAGATCTCCACTTGGGGAAGGTCCTTATAAGTCTTCGCAATCAGATCCTCGGGGTCATAGGGTTTCATCTTTCGCTGTTGCGAAGGTTGTGCCTACTAAGAAAAGGGATTTGCCGAAGGGTCCTTCTGGTTCTAGTTATGTTGTTAACCGCGCCCCTTCTCATCCTCGTGAAGATTCTAGGAGTACGCAGGCTCCTCCTCGTGATGAATCTAGGAGTACGCGGCTCCTCCTCCTCGTAATGAAACATTGGATGTTCCGCCCCTTCGTTCAATGGATCCTCCTTCAGTGCCTCCGCAGAAATCTTTGTCGCCTCCTCCCACGGTTTCTTTCAAAGGGAAGTACTCCATGGGTACTATGTCGAGAGCTGATCCGTCTAAAAATCTTATTTCTGATTCCGCAGACGAAGAAGAAACTGTCCTCGTGATATGCAGCATTTCAGTTGGTAAAAAGAAGGTCACTTTCAAGCATATTGATCTTGAGATGTTCAAGGAAAAACATGAGCTTGAAGCTTTTGAGGTTCGCTTCTATGCCCCTGAAGATGATATCACTTACGAGCTCCTTGCTAAGTATCAGTTTGATGAGTTTCATCTATTGAATATGGTTGGAGCCTTCGAGGCGGGTCTCATGTTTCCCCTATATAAGTCGGGTTATGATGGTTTTTCAAATAGTGATTGTAGTAGTAGTGGTAAAAAGGGGTCTTTTCAGACTTGTGAAGAAAACAATTTTTTTTAGATTTAAATTAAACACACAAATAAATAAAATAGTTCAAACCTTTAGAGAAAAACACCAAGACTAGGATTCCACCAATGACCATTTTAATAGTAAACTCTAAATAGTTCTTATGCAATTTTATCTTTAAAATCAATTCTAATATTTGCCTCAAATAAGTTTTTGAAGTAATAATTGTAATTAAAAAGTATAAAACATCAAAAGTTACTAAAACCCAGCATGCTTCATCAAGTCAATTCACAATTACTCAATAAAAACTATTAATTCAATTTTAATTCGTGCAAATAATCAAATAATAATATTGCAAATAAATATAAAAATTAGAATTATACCAATAAATTACCAATGGCTTCCTCCATCGTCTCGGCTAATGGGTTTAGCTCCTCATACCAAAAACACACTCACAAGATAAATTCATGGCTAAAATAGATGTTTTTATTGATGATTATATGATGAAATAGGAATTAGCAACGCTGTAGTGGTGTTACAGCGCGACTGTTACAAAAGAGTATGGTAATTTAAGACTGCTGTAAACGATAAGTATATACTGCTGTGAAACAACGACAGTGGTATGAAAATAAGTCTGCTAAAGAACGACTGACTCTGCGAGTCTGTTCTTCGTGTTCTTCAGAAGCTTTAATGGCAGCAGCAGCAGCAGCGTTGTCTCCTCTATAATTTCTTCTCCTAGGCTCTCATCGACTCTAAACTCTCTCCTAAAGGTTTCTAACCCTTCTATGACTTGAACCCTCTCTTATATAGTCTTTTAATCCCCAAAAATCTCTAATGAATCCGACTTTTTCTTTTCTTTTTCTTCTCGGCGCTGTTGAGAGAATAATCACCTCTTCAGTGTTTGTACGCGTCTGTTAGCAATAAAATAGGTACCAAACTCTTCTTAAGACGTGAAAAAGACTAAATACATTAATTTCCAGCGTCAAACTCTCCCAAATATCTCTCACAAATCTTTGAAACTTGAACAGAAAGTATGTGTCCTGTTTGAACTTTGATTACTTCTCCCGGCCATTCCAGCCCAATTGGTTGGGTCCAATTGATTGTATCAGGCCTGTTTAGTCATGCAGAGTCCATACGTACCAAATACAGCAATTGAATCTCCTAAAATCACGTCCAAAATTCGATCTTCAAATCTGCCAGACGCTGCATGCATTTTCCCGCCATTTTTTTAATTCAAAACGTGAAGAAGGTGGGTGCCCTTATCCTGTGTTGTTCTCCCTTTAGCAGCTGCCTGGAAATAGGTCACCCCTTAGTAATTAGGTTACCCCTTATCCAAAATCAAGGGTCCGTATAGCAAGTGTCCTCTGAGGCATTTTCCGCACTTTTTTCAGGGTTCCTCCGGGGTATTTTTGGGATACTTCCGGTACACTTCTGAGGCGCTTCCGGTACGTTATCAACGGAGGTCCAGATGCCACATTTTTAGTCAAATTCGCCGCAAGAGATTATTTTCCAAAAACACCTACAAATACATAAAATAACCAAATAAGTACAATATCGAGTACTAACAATATATACAAATGAGCTATATTAGACACATAAATGCGTCCATCAAATACACCCAAACTTATTATTTGCTAGTCCCGAGCAAATCAAATAGAAAATAAAATCCTAACTCACTGTCGCAGGCATCGTCGATTGCATTTAGCGTATGCAATAAGCCTTTAAACCCCTAGGTGGCCCTAGTGGCCGAGTTATAGTCTCGGGAAGGCTTACCAGAGATATACCCACAAAACCTTAATACTCCAGACCTTAGCTATCTACGCAAAACCTTGGAAGGCACTAAAGAATCTCCTTGGTTGGCATACTTATTGACTACAGGAAGAAGTACCCTGATGCGAAATTCCAATTATTGTACACGAGTTTGCACTCAAGCATACTAAAATTCATATAAAGTGACAGAGCTCTACTCAGATAGTTGCACTATGGACATCATATTCGGAGTCAAAACTAATCACATGGATAGATCAAGAAGATGGATATACAAAACATAGATGGTTTTGATGTTTACTAAGTGAACGACGTTTCCCATATCTGTCTGAAGGCCTCCGCCAAAATGAACCTATCCTAATGGATTGAGATACTAGTCTGACTAACATCAACACACTGGCATATACAAGGGTACCAGTGGTCGATAACCTAACTCTAGGTCAACACAACTGGCATATACAAGGGTACCAGTGGTCGACTTTATTGAATTTATTCCTTTTGGTCAAATGGTCTGGTCTCAATTTCTTTTTCTTTTTTCTTTTTCTTTTTTTTTTTTTTTTTTTTTTTTTTTTTTTTTTTTTTTTTTTTTTTTTTTTTTTTTTTTTTTTTTTTTTTTTTTTTTTTTTTTTTTTTTTTTTTTTTTTTTTTTTTTCTTTTTTTTTTTTTTTTTT